>NW_016809495.1:273100-299140 GCF_001698545.2 Rhinopithecus bieti | reverse complement strand
TGACAACACAAGCCAAAATAGACTAATGGGATCTAATTAAACTAAAGAGCTTCTACACAGCAATAGAATTTCATATCAGAAAAAAAGCCAATTTTCAAATTTCTTCTCATTTTTTTTTTTTTTTTTAAAAACACTTCCACTAGTCACTCTAGAATTCAAGGCCCTCACTTTTTTCTTAAAGGATAACATGAATGGGAGGGGTTGAAATAAGAAGTTACGTTTCTACTTTTTTTTTCCTGTCACAAGGATTGACAAACATTAATGCAAGAAATAAAAAAAAGATGAAAACAGAAATTTCATTTCCTAGAATAAGTAACCCTAACTATATTAGTAAGTAATCATAATTAGACCATCTATTTTATCATTGTCCACATTTTTACATCCAAATACGAAATGGCCATTTGATAATAGCCACAATTAGGCAAATATTGGCCTCCCAGACATGTAGTTAAAATGCAGCCTTTTACACCAGGAAGTCTATTAAAACTAACCATTTTACATGCTGATAGTTCTAATTAAGTCAGAATTTTACTTAAGAAGACAGATGCTTAGTCTGACAAATGCAGTATAAATTGATCATCTTTTACAAACCAGTTACAGATATATTATTGATTAATAACATGGTAGTAAACTTAGTAGGTATAAAACTTTTCAGAAATATTTTTTTCTGTAGGGGGACTCAGTAAAAGAAATATCCTTGAAAATCTTGCTGGAGAAATTGTGAAGACTCGTCTTAGGCCAAAAAAGTAGATAATGTGTTGCTTTAATCTCAGTAGTAAGGGACTATAAAAACAAATTTCATCACCAAAATTGTGAGTGAGTAGAGGTTGTTTTCTTTCCAGTTTTGCTTATGGCTTAACAGTTTTTTTCAGAGTATCTTTATATTGAACAAGTATGTTTGTCATTTTATTTTCAACAAAACAACAAACAAAACAAAATAAAGCAAGAAAATAAAACTAAAATGATTATAATTCCAGTAGCTGTAAAATTGTGTCATATCAAGCATAGTGATCACATTGTCTTACTTTACTCTTTTGTCTATTATAACAAAGATAAACATTCTGATGAAAAATGTTAGGAACCATTCATATTTAGAAAATGTTTTAATATACCCCTGTAATTAGGTTTCAAAACTGGCTTCTTCATTTATTGTAATTTAAGGAAGATATTTAACATATATGCTAATATTGAAGTGCTGCATTAAATGAAGAAATGAAATGAAGAATATGGGCAATAATTTAGACAGCAATGTGTTTTGCTGCTGATATTAATTACCAAGCATTATATTGGATGCTCTCATGATATACTTCAAAATAGTAACTATAAAAATATATATTTTCACTATATTTCACATACAGGTACTGACAAAAGAAGCAATGCACTTTTTAATGTGCCATAAATTCCTTTATATCAAGTAGCTATAAATAGAAGTTTCAGCTTTTGGAGATTATTGTTGGTAACAGGAAAAAAGCTGTTATCATTTCCTCTCCCAAGTCATAGTTGCTGCATTTAGAAACACTGAGAAAATACTACAGAATCCCTATTATAAAAAATGCTAAATGTTTCCTGAATGACTCAGAGAGGCAAGCTAATATTTATATCTCCATTCACATTCAGTATTATGGTAACTACACTTTTCTTAAATACTGAGTTTGCAAAACAGGTCATTTCATAGACTTTCAATATATACCTGAATTGACTGCTCATGTAAACAGAGGTTGTTATTCAACATTGTAACTATTTAAAAACATACCTTGTTTTATTGCATTACACTTTATTGTGCTTCACAGACAATGCATTTTTTACAAATTGCAGATCTGTGCCAACCCTGCATTGAGCAAATTTATTAGTGTCACTTTTCCAATAGCATATTGCTCACTTTGTGTCTCTGTGTGACATTTTGGTAATTATTAAAATATTTCCAACTTTTTCACTATTATTATATGCAAAATGGTAACCCTTTTTCAGTGATCTTACTATTGTTACTGCTATTATTGTTTTGGAATGCCGGGAACTGCACATATATGACAAACTTAATATGTGTCGTGTGTGTTCTGACTGCTCCACCAACCAGCCGTTTCCCCGTCTCTCATCTTCTCCTTGTCCTTAAGTCTTCCTCTTCCCTGAGACACAACAATGTTGAAATTAGGCCAACTAACAACACTAAAATGGTCGTTAAGCGTTCACATGAAAGGAAGAGTTGCACATCTCTCACTTTAAATCAAAAGCTTAAAATAATTAAACTTACTAAGGAAAGCATATTAAAAACTGAGATAAGCCAATAGCTAAGCCTTTTGCTCCAAATAGCCCACTAGTGAAAGCAAATAAAAGGTTCATGAAGAAAATTAAAAGTGCTACTCCAGTGAACACAAAAAATGATAAAAAAAAAAAAAAAGGCAAAACAACTTTATTGCTGATATGGAGAAAGTTTAGCGGTCTGAATAGAAGATCAAACCAGCCACAATATGCCCTTAACCCAAACCCTAATTTACAGCAGGGTTCTAACTCTCTTTAATGGTATCAAGTCTGAAAGATGTGAGGAAGCTGCAGAAGAATAGTTTGAAGCTATCAAAGGTTGATTCATGGGGTTAAAGGTAAGAAGCCATCATGATAACTGAAAAGTACAAGATGAAGCTGCAAGTGCTGATGTATAAGCTACAGCAAGTTATCTGGAAGATCTAGGTAAAGTTATTGACAAAGGTGGCTACACCAAACAACAGATTTTCAATGTAGATGAAACAGCCTTCTTCGGAGAAGATGCCATTTAAACCTTTCATAGCTAAAGAGAAGTCATTGCATGGCTTCAAACCTTCATATTACAGATTGATTATACTCTTGGGGGCTAATGTAGCTGGTGTAAGTGCATTAGTGTAAGTGTAAGTCAATGCTCAATGGCCATTCCAAAATCCTAGCGCCCTTAAGAATTATGCTAAATCAACATTATGAATTATGCTACAATCTACATTTGTGATTAATGGGAGGAGGTCAAAATATCAACACTAACAGGAGTTTGGAAAAAGTTGACTCCAACACTCATGGAAAACTTTGAGAGGATCAAGACTTCAGTTGAGGAAATCACCTCAGATGTGCCGGAAATAGCAAGATAACTAAAATTAGAAGTGGAGCCTGAAGATGTGACTGAACTGCTGCAATCTCACAAAATAATTTCAGTGAATGAAGAGTTATTTTTTATGACTAAGCAAAGAAAATGGTTTCTTGAGATGGAATCTACTTCTAGTGAAGATGCCGTGAACATTGCTGAAATTACCACAAAGGATTTAGAATATTACATAACGTTCATTGATAAAGCAGTGGCAGGGTTTGAGAGGATTGACTCCAATTTTGAAAGAAGTTTTACTGTGGATAAAATGCTATCAAACATCATGACATGCTAAAGATAAATCTTTCATGAAATGAAATGATGAGTTAATGTGGCAAACTTCACTGTTGTTTTATTTTAAGAAATTGCCACAGCCTTCAGTAACCACCACCACATTGACTCAGCAGCCATAAACATCAAGGCAAGACCCTCTACCAGCAAAAATACTATGACTCAATAAAGGTTCAGATGATCGCAAACATTTATTAACAATAAAGTATTTTTAGTTCAGCTATGTACACTTTTTAGATATAATGCTATTGCACACGTAATAGACAACAGTATAATGTAACTATAAATTTAATATTCACTAGGAAACCAGAAAATTGTGTGACTTGTCTCATTTCAGAATTTGCTTTATTGCAGTAGTCTGGAACTGAACTCCCAATATCTTTGAGGAATGCCTGTGTTTCCAATTCTGACTTTTGATTATCTTAGACTTTAAAAAGCCTTTTATTATTTGTCTCTGGATAACAGCATATATTTATGACAATAAATAAATATCTATTGAGATTGAAGACTACCATCTAAGACATTTTTTTACCCTTCAAAATACTTTTTAAGGGTCTGGGCCAGGCGCGGTGGCTCATGCCTGTAATCCCAGCACTTTGGGAGGCCGAGGTGGGCAGATCATGAGGTCAGGAGTTTGAGATCAGCCTGACCAACACGGCAAAACTCTGTCTCTACTAAAACTACAAAAACTAGCCGGCTGTGGTGGTGTGCACCTGTAATCTCAGCTACTTAGGAGGCTGAGGCAGGAGAATCGCTTGAACTCAGAAGGCGGAGGTTGCAGTGAGCAGAGGTCACGCCACTGCACTCCAGCCTGGGTGACAGAGCGAGAGTCTGTCTCCAAGAAAAAAAAAAAAAGTCTGTACTAGGATATAATAAATTAAAATATAAATTTATGTTTTTAATACTACCGTATGCAAGTATGCATTTCAGGCCCTCTTTTCATAGGGTTTATGGCTAAGATAAAGAAGATAAGGCATAAATATATGAACATTTAAATAATACAATAGATAAGTTTAACAGTTTAAAAATGTCAAGTGGTAGGTGTGAAAAGAGTGATATAGAGTACCAATGCTATAAGTTTTCACAAGAAGAGCACATCACTGTAGGATGAAGTGATCTAGGTTATCATGACCTGTTTTGTAAACAGTCTTTTGATCACACAGAGAGAAAGAAGTCGAGAAAATTGTGAGAAGGTAGCATTCACGGTAGAGAGGGGCTGAGACTAAAAATCAGAGCATTGTACACCTTCTGAGTCTGCATTTTTAATATATTTGGGTCTTGGTTAACTAAAAGATATGGACTAGCCACAAAGAAGAATGATTCTATAAACAAAATCACAGAGGTGACAAACCAAAAGCATATTGACAAAAGTGATGGACAGCAGGATACTATCAGTTCAACTTAGAGCTTCAGAAGTTGAGCAATACGTGACATGCATATAATCGGATTTATGAGGCCAAGCATCCATTCAAAAGTATTTGAACATCACCTAAATATTAACTAGTCTTTCAGACATAGTATTTCTGAGTGATGTCTGACACAAGTGTTGTAACAAGAACTTTTCAATTTTCCTCAGTGTTTCAGCTATATACACAAGTGACTACAATAAAAGACACCATATGATACGAGTACTAACATGAAAAGACTAGTAGGGTAACCATATAATTTCTCTTCCAAACTGTATAAAGGAGGTCCATAAATTATTAACATAGTATTATGCTATGATTAAAATGGTGTAAAACTAGTACTATTAAAATGGTATATAATTATTAAAATAAAAATATTTATTTACAGATGGACAAATTAGTTTTAATATATTGGTATAGCCAAAAATTAGTTCCTTTAAAAAACTAATGCAGGCTGGGCATGGTGGCTCACGCCTGTAATCCCAGCACTTTGGGGGGCCGAGGCAGGCAGATCACGCGATCAAGAGATAGAGACCATCCTGGCCAACATAGTGAAACCCTGTCTCTACTAAAAATACAAAAATTAGCTGGGCGTGGTGGCACATGCTTGTAATCCCAGCTACTTGGGCTGCTGAGACAGGAGAATCACTTGAACCCAGGAGGTGGAGGTTGCAGTGAGCCAAGATCGCGCCACTGCACTGCAGCCTGGCGACAGAGAGAGACTCCATCAAAAAAATTAAAAACAATAAAAAAAAACTAATGCAAAAATATAGCCTATAACTATGCACACTCCTAAAGAAATATTTTAATTACATTGTATTGGTTAAAGGATCATTATAAATAAACAAAATTGTTTTTGGCAAATAATCATGTATCTTATTCAGTTGCTTAGCTGAATCCCTCTAATATTCTCATTAATATCTTTCTGATGAATATATTTTCTAATGTGGTCATATTATTTTTAATTCTTACATAAAATTTTCTGAAATTTTCTTCACAGTTATATTTTATGACTTATACATTTGAAATTAACAGAATCTTGAATTGGTTTTTCTCTGTCAACTGAAATGTTCTATCAATAAAATAATGCCTTTAAGTGTGCTTCCAGCAAAGCATCATCAAAAAATTCCTACCACAAGTTGAGATATCCTAAGTGCCACTGGAGAATTAAAAATTAAATGTCATACATTTGAGAACTTGTTTAATTTGTTTAGTCTCCTTGCTCTGTAGGATGAATTTCAATACCTTGCCAGTTGCAGACCCGATTTTCAGTAATATCAAGGTGCTGAAAGTGTCAAAATTTAAATTTTTTGGCACTCCACACATTAAAAGAGAATAGTTTCAGCTGTATGGTAACTTTTCACTAATATATTTCTTGTCTTTGCCTTTCAAAACAGATGGGAGACAGTGAGAATTTTGATTAATTCTCTTCTCCATCCAACAAACTGCTAACCTCATAATAATGGGATGCTCAATAAAATTAGTTTGAATATTTAAGTGTATAGAATTAATATTATAATTAACATTAATAGAATATTACAATTATATTTGTATATTATGTTAATTATATTATAACTAATAATATGATTAATATTATAAGTGCAAATATAGTGCTGTAAGTATATTAGTAATAAAACATAGTTATATTACTTGAATAAAGATATGTCAAATATTTTGCATGATTCCACTGGAAATCTCAGAATTCTAGATTCCAACCCCCAGGGCATATGTACCGGTCTCTACATCTGCATCTTCAGTCTTGCTTCTTTACTTATGTTATCAAACACAGAAAATCATATACTCAGTATTTCATTTTCCTGGTATTCCAAATGAGTATCTGGTGTAAATTTCTACATCCTCAAACCGTTCCACTTCCTCTTCCTTAATAATGTTCAGTAAAAGTGTTCCTATTTGTCATACAAATATGGAAGCATTTATTTTATTTTTACTTGTGTGTGGGCAGAAAGTATTTTCTAATTGGAAATATTATGAGTGCTTCAATTATATTTCATAATTATATTTTATATAATCAAAGCACCCATAATATTGCCAATTAGAAAATAGATGCTTTCTGCTCACACATCTCTAACTAGAAAATCAATGCAATTATATGAAAATCATGATAGTGGTTTCCAATGGATTCTTGTATCTAGCTGTCCCCACTACATTTCTCAAGAATACTTACCTTGTCCATCAATTCCCCAGTTAATAATCTTACACAGTGGATTTATAGTACTACAGTTTGTCCTCAACTATTTAGCTAGATGTGTTCTGGCAACCATATCAAAGTACTGATAGATGAATAGTTAGTTGCAATTGCCATTTTGCAAAAGAATTAACAATTACTTCCATGTTCCAATTTTCTGTTAAGAAAAATACAAAATTTACACTTAACTCAAGTTTCCACTTTGCCCTTTCATATTTAACACACAGTTTTGCTAACACTGGCAAAACTTAAGTTTAGACCTAATAACAGTCATTCTAAATTATACTTAATTCTGAAATTTCTAAGTAGGCACTTGCTGAATGTCACTTAAAGTACTTTTAACTAGTAATTTTTCTTTAAATATCAATAGTGTACATTTTTTTTATATTCATTTTCTCCCTTAAATCTTCAGAAGAGAATTAGACTGCAGTAAGAGAAGAATACAGTAGAGCTATAGACATGGAAAGAGAACTCTCCTCCCATTGCTCAAGCTGATAGCTTGAGTTACTAGGACCAAGCTACTGACCTTCCTGGGATTCAATTCCCTAGTTTGCATTTTGTGAATCTTAGATATAGATTTCTCCTGTCTTTATCAATGAGTTCTTATGAAGATTAAATGAAATAACGTGAAAGTGGCTAGAAAGAAGTAATACAAATATAACATAATACCTTGGCAAGGGATAATCTAGTAGCATCAATTTTGTTTTCTACTACTAATTTGCTTGATCTGTGTAAGGAATCCAGTGCAAGTACTCAAGTATAAGTAGGAATCTGTTGAAAAGAGCTGAACCGAACCTAGAGGATTAGGTATGTATATGTAATCATACATTTAAGTTTTTATGTACCATGGGATGCTGAATTGCTTTATCAATTTTTTGGAGAAAAGTAAATTTTGTGGGGCATACTTATTTCTTACCTGAGTTACTGCTACCCCAAATACTATTCTGTCAAACAGATATTGTATACTTAAAAAGAATTCAAACAATAGTAGAAAAATCTGCTCTCAAAATTAAGCAATGGAATATGGCACTTATCCTGACAACTCAGCAAACCTTTGCTTGAATGGTTTACTGTGGAGCTGATAAAGTCGAGCATCAGTGAGCTGCACATTCGAGATGGTAACATATTGATCATGAAAATAACACAAAGCAAAGTCAAAGAACACCTTCATGGACCTTACACAATTTCAATGAACAGGTTAATCAAGTGAAAAGAGTGTTAAGAATCACAGACCTCTTCCACTTATCTTATTTCACTAATAATGCTCTTATTCACCTTATTGAGGGTCACCATTAGTTATCTACAACTGAGTCATTTTTTCTAGGAAAAAGACACAAAACTCCAAGACTTCTAAGGTTTCAAAAGTTTCTGCAAGAATATGATTCAGCAAGAGGCAAACATTAGGAGTGTTATCTTTGCCTACCAAAAAAGTGCCATTGTAGTTTGTTAGCCGTGACAGCCTGAGGAATCTTGCTAAAATATCAAGTTCCAAGTGAAGCTTGTAGCTAATACATTATAGCGCTCACAGACCACTGTTTTTTGCTTATAGTGTTGGCACTTGGCACAGACACAACATAACAGATGGCACAAATATATCGATCGTTCTCAATTCAAGAACAGTGTCACACAGAGACTCAATTATGCACATATGGATACAGAAGTCCTTTGTACAAGAAGTTTTATCAGCTACCTCTACATCTGTGCCTTTATTATTTATACCAACAAAACCTCTTCAGGAATTCTTTCTGAGGTAAAGCTACTCCCTTTAATTATAAAGCACTAGGGTACTTTGCTCAACACTAATGACCACATAAAATGGGAAAACAGTATTGAAGGCTGCCAACCTGGGCGTCTGCCAACCCTGATTCCAGAATATCCCAATCATATTCCCCCAAAATACTGATGTTAGATCTTCTTTCTGATTATCATGTACAGGCTGAGTAAATTCATAATTAACTTTGCTGGATTCCAGATAGCCTCAAACAGGCTATTGATGAAATTTCCAAAAGATAAATGTCTCAAGGAAATTAGTTTCAACAGAAATCATCTACCCAAAAGACACAACTAGCTGCTTAGCATGCTGTCTTAGTTGTCTTGTAAACGTACTGGCAAATTGTTTGTCCCAAAGCATCAAGAGTAAGCTATATTTTATTGCCTAGGACTGATTTAATTATTGAAGTCAGTAGAACTGAGTAACTTATTCTATACTTTTTAGCATAACCTGCCAAGTGTGTCTGACTTTCTATCAGAAATTACTTAGAAAGCTTGGTTAAGAATGCTTATTGATTTTCACGGCCATTCTGAGAGATGTACTTTATAACTCATGAAGGCAAGTTTTCCCATTTACTCAAAGTGGCCCTAGCTCAATTTCATGTCATTACAGTGACACAACTCTGTCCCAGTTTTATGTAAGTAGACATGTAGGTATGCATGTGTGTATGTACGTGTCTGCATATTGGTAGTAATAATAGTTCATGATAGTGACACTAAACACCTAACATAGAATGTGCATTCACCTCAACTTATTTTAATAAATTTATTGACAGAAAGCTTATTTTCAAAAGACAGTTCTCTCAAGTAAATGGTGAACACTAATATGCCCGTGGTGACTCTTTGGGATAAGACTGGTCAAGCAAACAGGGCTGGTATTTTCATCACTGGTTTGTTAGTCCATGTGATGAGTGAGCCCTCTTGATTACTACTGAAGCACTGTCACAAAATATTTTTGTGATTTGCCCTGCCAAGGCATAACTGAGAATTTGACACAAAAATGTCTAATGTACAAAATGTTGTTATTCACTGTTTACTCATGATATCCACAAGAGCTATTCTTTATCAGAAATCACAGAGCAGTTTAATAGATATTCTCTCCTTTATGCAGAGGGCAGAAGGCCTGTGTTCTGAGTGTTCCCGAAGTCAGATGCAGCCACGTGTCACTTAGCACATTGAAAAATTGAGAAGGAATTTACCTTGGTGATATGAAAATAGAAAATCATTTTAAGGAGCAACACTCGTGTATCTGATCGTTTTTGTTTAATTAAGCTCCTAAGTATGCATAAGACTAACAAAATTTAGAACAATGCCTCGCTGATCTTGAAGGGAAAGAAATGACAGTGAAACTTACAACTATGTGAAAGGCAACTAGGCAACTACTATGTTGCTTCTATGTGCAAAGCAATTTAACCTGGATTAAGTTAATTCAAAATACGGTAATATAAAACTGTTAAGGGCCTCAGAAGAGAATATCTTCCTTATTAATAAACTGCTATATCTAGTAAAGTAAGGGAACTATATATGCCAAAAAGTGTTGGGACTGAATATTCTGGGGTAGGGGTGTGTGCGCGTATGTGTATGTTGTAATTTGCTGTGGAAGTATGTTACTATTATGTATAGTATGTGATGGTGAAAGGAAAAATGAGTAATATAATACTGAAATTAATATTATTAAAGTAAAATAGTAGTAAAGAGTGGAGAACATGGCTTCTTAGGATGGTACTAGCTAGCAGTGCCATATATGAATGTATGAGAAGGGTTGTATTTTTTTTGCTCTCTGTGGTCTATTATTGTGTCCTCAGATTCATAATGGGAGAATCATGCTGATTATTCCATAAATCATGAAGAAGGAAATAGAAAACTAGGGTCAAATAAAAAGAAGCAGAGTTACTAAGAATTTATATTTACCTTACAGAATGAATAGAAACAAGAAGGGTTGATGGGAAAAAAATCAGGTAACAGTAGCATAATTTTGATTCGACGACTGAGACAGCTGTTGCCATAAAGTTTAATTTGAACATAAGCAACTTAATAAAAACTGAAACACCAGGGAAGCAAAGGTTAGATTCTGACATGTTTGCCGATAGGAAGCTGCTGACGTGGTGCATGGTGACAGCTGTGTTTCAGTTTTCAAAAGATTTAGTGTAGCAATTTGACACCGGGGTAGGCATATTATGGTGAAGAAGAAGCTAATGAGTGGCAGAAGGACTCATAGAAAACCAAATCTTAATGAAGATAATAAATAAGTGCAGCTTCCATATGCATCAGTAAGGATGCCCTGTGTGAGCTGGAAAGAGGGATGGATGGAGCAGAGCTTTAAGGAATTTTAGGGAGATGTCATTTACCTATCTCTTCTCAGGTAGAAGTGAAATTTGTGTTCTATAACGATTCTACCAGCAGGAATGAGACATATTTCAGAATAGATTCTTTAGGAGAGTAATTTTCAACTGTTTCTCTGCCATAATGCTTGGAAAATAGTCCTATGCACAACAGAATCCTATGTGTTCTCAGATTAGAGGCAAGGATTTTAAAAGGCTATGTGCAAAGTACAGTTTCTGGACTGCTAGAATAAACTCCATCCTTCATTTTAAAGAAAGCATATCCATGGCATAAGCTCAAATCTGTAATAATCTCTTATCATTTATACTTACATAAAAACCAAGTCACAGAATTTAGTACTCTACATGAATAAAAAATTACTCATTACATGCACCTATAATTCTTTGCTCGGCTATCACTTTTCTTTGTATCTGTCCACACAACTCTGAGTTCTAATGCCATTTCGAACTTCCACTTTCTGTGTCTATGTAGTTTTCCCCAATTCCACTAGCAGCTCTTAGTGGCTTGCTCCATTTATATGGGCTAGGAATACTTGTAGGATAGTGGAGGGAAAATGGAACTTCCCCCACACATATCAGAAAAGGATAGCTGCACTGGAAAAAAAAAAGGCACCCTTGTGAATACAATAAAAAAGACTTGCCTTGGGGAACATGATTTCTTACCAGAGTGAGCTCCAGGTACATTTAAACACAAAGAGGAAAGCTCATAATTTTTCATCTTGGCAGATGACAATATGTGACTAATCCATCTTTTCTTCATGGCTATATTACATAATGCTAGTACTATCATAGGAAAGACTAAAGATTACATCAACTTGAAACTTCTGTTGGCAATAGCTACTCAACAAAGATCCAGTAAACTACTGAGTAACTTGCCAGTGGGAAAGGAAAATATGTAGACAATATGAGATAATGGATTGCTTCTACTTGCTTCTACTTCCATATAGATTGTGTTTTTTTCAGATAGAGCTATATACAGGCACTTACATATATTCTACACAATTAGCTACCTAGGCAGGACCACACCAGATGGCAGAGGAGACAGCTGGCAGGGACCACCAAGTAAATCATTAATATTTCATAAAATCAAAAAGAATTCTCAGAATTTGAAAGAACAATAGAGGTTAGCACGTCAACAGCCCATTTAGTTGAACTAAATGGTAGTACTATTTAGTACTGCCTGGTACTAGTATCCCAGCATTCAATTTATCCATATGATGAAATTAAAATAACAGCCCCAATTTTTATGTATATGACAGAATATTTGCTTTTGTCTTTTACAGGACAGGCTGTTATTAAAGAATACTCTTCTATATAATACAGTGTTCCTAAGAGTTCATAGGTTCCAATCCAGACTTTATCACTTGTTAGATATGTGACCTTGAAATGTGTTAACTTCATTTCCCCTTAGGTTTCAATTTCCACATTTTTAAAATGAGGATAATAGTGCTTAACTCTTAGGTTTGTCTTGAAAATCAAATGAGATATCATATATGAACCACTTAATTATAGTCCCTTACTCCCTCTCAGCGATTAGAAAGTTTCTGTAGAATATTAGTCATAAGAGACTAGTTTACTGTGAGATTAGGACTTGTAACGCTTTGTTTACTATAGTAATTCAAGTACTCATTTAATATTTCTTAAATAAATTACTAGATATAAATCATGAACATTTCGTGAAAACTAAAACCTTCAGAGTAAAATTTGTTTAGAAATTCTGCTACAGTTTCTATTCTCCACTTGAAAATCCATGATATTCTTTAACAAAAAAATGTTCTGAGAAGCATTGTAAACATATACAGGAAACAGGTAAAGAAACATGTTGACATTTGTTATACATTTTCAAAAAATTGGTAACCACTCCTTTTATTTTTGAGGTTCTGCTAATGTCTAATTACACATTAGAAAATAGGAGTCTTTGAAACATTGTGTAATTTGTTATAAAGCAAGATCAAAGATTAAAACTAATTTATTGTAAGGCTCCTAAATTCAGATAGATAATAAAATACGAATTTTGCTTAGATAGTATGTCAAACTTTACTTTGTTGGTTATAGAAATATGCTTACTAATCTGATTAAGTACAAAAAGGTATAAACATCAAGCTTCTAGTTATTGAATAATCATATATGGATTCACACACACACACACACACACACACACACAGACACACACCACATAAGACAGAGCTAGAAAATACAGAAGCAAGAGATCATTGATTGCTTCTTTAAAGGATTATGGGATTACAGTGCAAGTATCAGAGCACACACTCTGAATTAGGCTTTATCTCAATGATTTTGTCTGGCTACCAACTGATCCTTCAATATGAAATAAGTAGTGGTAATATATTTAACTTGTCTTATTGGGGTCATATAGCCAGACTTTTTTTTATTATTATGAATGGACTTCCTGTTCTGTCCTTTCACATTTCTATTTAAAATTCTGTGGAAATGTCACATAGTTCGACAGGAGCATCAAGATACAGAATAATAAAAGGAAAGACATCCTCTGCCTTAGAAAGGTCATTTCCTGAGGATTATTTAAATCTTTTATAGAATGTAAAGAAGATCTTATAGTTTTCAGAAAGAAAATAAATATTATGCTCATCTTGGGACTTAGAAAACAACTTTTATTTTTAAGTACTGACTTGTCCATTCTATTTATTAAAGAGAACACTTACTAAACAGCAATACCAGCTGTCACTCAATAATTTGCCTTGATAGTCCCTAGCACCATCCCTTTTTCATTTGTGTCTTAAGAGTCAAAGCAGCAAAGTTTAGTCATCTATGGCTTGGACATTTAAATTATTTGGAAATTTTATATCCACTAAATGGTACATATGAAAACAAAACTTTTATGGAAAAGTTAATGATGTCTGTGAGAACATTTCCAAACTTACAACAATAGTTAATCAGTTTTCTCCTCTCAGACTGGAATGTTTCTAAGGGAAAATATGAAATTCCTTCATTCACTGTGACTAAAACTTAGTCATTTTCCCTAATGTTTGCAAGAGAAACAAAATAATTAATACAATTGTGTTTTATAATAAACTCCTAAAATTAAAAGTTAATGTTCAAATATTTTTGTTCCTTCAATACACTAGCTAGATCACTTGGCTAGAACTCAGCTAGATCACTATCTGTAATAACATAGAATTCAGGATAAGACTCTCTTGGATCCCATCCAAAGGTTGAAATACAAAAAGAGACTTGTTTCTAGGTTAGCATTTTGTCATGGACTCAGAAAATTGCATAGTTGTATGATCTCACTAGGAGGAGAATAATTGCTTCCTACTCATAATTTCATGATTTAGTAATAAAAGCTACTCCTAACAATATACTCTTTCTGTCAAAAGATCAAAGCTAGCAGATACTTTCAATAGTTGAGGTACACAACATGACAATAAAACTGCTTCCACTGACAAAGCTTAAGAAATTCTCAATTAAAATCTATCCACAATATGAACATAAGCAAAAGAAAGAGTGGTAATAACTATAGCAAATCTAATTTGGAATTTTAAATTTGGAGGTGGCTAAAATTGTTAAAATGTCCGCAGTAAAATTAAATCTGTATTTTTATTCAAAAGAAAAAATAAAATGTAGATTAAAATCTACCAATGTTATCAGAAGAAGTTAAGGACTATTTACCATTTAAGTGATTAGTTAAGTTTTGAACTATTTTTTTTTTTAAATCTCACAGTTTTCTTCTTCCCATAAGGGGACAATTATTGGCAACCCCATGTTTGTTACAATGAAATGCTTCAGAACAATTTACTAGTAATTTATATACTATAACAGTTGGTAGAAATCACTTATGCTTAAATTTATTATGCATTAGAATAGTACAGTGTAGTGACTTTTATTTGTATAATGTTTTTCACTCAAGAATAGAATATTCTATCATATCATTCGGATCATTTGTTGGTACTATTTCATAGTAATTTGATAGAAACCGGAGTTCTCCAGCAGTCATATACTTATTTGTACTTTGCCAAAAGCTCCTATAAAATGAGCATAGCTGTGGAAATTGTTTCACTTTGATATGTAGAGAAATTAAATTTTGAGTTCAGTGCTGCAAAATGAATTGTGAGCAAAAATGGCATCCATATCTGTCCTGATGATTCCTGAGCCATGCATGAAGTTGATTAATAGCATAGCAATATGCCTTGACTAAACCTAATCACTTACATATCATTTAATATTGACAAGCGAAAATGAGTGATGTGAAAACATTTTCAACCAAAAGCACTGAAATTGTATACTTCGTTCCCCAATAACTATAACTTATTCAATCTTAAGCTTTACTTGGCTCTTTAGTTATTCGTCGTAAATAGTTATCCTTAAAAAAAAGATTCTTCTCATACAATAGGAAAGCAACCTCTGATGAAAAAATCTAAACAGATTATTAGAAATAAATAAATACATTTTATTATTCTAGCATTATGATGATGCGAGGCATGCTTTTAATAAAATAGCATTGTTTATTAAGCATACTTTGTCTCAGTTATTCATAATTGAATAGAGATTGCTTGAAAACACCTGGAAGCAATTTACCTTCTCTATCAACATTTTACTTCCAGAAAGGTTATTTACTTCCCAGTTTGGTTTCAAATTTAGTTTGGTTCTCAATACTTCATAATTAATAACTATTTATAAATACTGAACATTTACACCACTGATGATAAATAATACTTATTATACATTTTACACAATTGTCACTTTTTTCCTTTTTTTTTTTTTTGAGACTTTTTTTTTTCCTGACACAGAGTGTTGCTCTGTGGCCCAGGCTGTAGTGCAGTGGTGCAATCTCATTTCACTACAACCTCTGCCTCCCGAGTTCAAGTCATTCTTTTGCATCAGCCTCCCAAGTATCTGGGATTACTGGTGCATGCCACCATGCCCAGCTAATTTTTGTATTTTCAGTAGAGATGAGTTTCGCCATGTTGGCCAGGCTGGTCTTGAACTCCTGGTCTCAACCGATCCGCCTACCTCGGCCTCCCAAAGTGTTGGGATCACAGGCATGAGCCACTGCATCTGGCCCCTATGTTGTTCTTATATACTAGGATCCATACTGACTTTTAATTTAATCTTTCTGCGTTAAAAAACTATGTAGTATAAGATTTTGTCTTGCCCAAAGAGGGGCACTGCCTTTGTATTCAGCTTCTGGGAGGTATCTATGTTATACTTGATACAAGTGTCTTTGCTTAGGTTGGGAACTGGCCACACCCAACAATCTTAGGTTGTAGTATAGACATGCCAGAAGGACCAACCACGCGATTTAGGGAGGAGGCTTTAGGTCAGACCATATCAGTTGACCTGAGTTCACCCACGGGGTAATCGATCAATCAGTCATGGCTATATAATGGACCTTCAAAAACATATCTGAACACAGAGGCTTGAATAAGTGTCTCTTATGGGCAATACTCTGTGCAAACTGTCACAAATCAGTGCCGGGAAGGTAATGCCCATCCTGTTTCCATCGGAAAAAGGATGGAAGCCTAACACTCAGAACCCTACCAAGCTCTACCCTATATGACTCTTCCTTTGGCTGATCTTAGTCTGTATTTTTCCCTATAATAATCTGTAACTTTAAATACAGTTGCTTCCAATGAGTTCTGAGTCCTTCTAGTTATCAAACCTAACAGTGACCTTCAGGACTTGCAATTGGTGTCAGGAGTTAGGGCAGTCTGTAAAGGACTGTGTCCTCAAGCTTTGCAGTTGGACTAACTCATGGGCAGAAGTGCTTGGATGACAAATTAACTAAAAGGCAAACACGCACACATACAAACACACACACACTCGCACACCCAAAACACTCAAATACATTAACACAGAAACTCAGTCCACACATAAAAAGGAACATCAACAGACCAAACTGTAGATTAATAAATATATTTTAATAACTTACTGTCAGTGCCACGTTACTTCCTCTCATGCCTCTTGCACTATAAATGGATTTTAATAGTCAATTCAAGTGTTGATGCAAAACAGCCTTAAATATAAGAGCAAAACACCCTTAAGTATAAAGCTTCTAAAATTGAAAATATTAAATCATTAATTGTTCGTCTTGATGAAAAGGTAATAACACAGGATAGTGGAAATGCAATTAAATATAATTCCCTATAATGTGTTCCTTCTTTAAAACACAAAGGATAGCTCCTTTAATCAGTTTTCTGAAGACATCATTTTCAGATCTTGCTTCATTACTTTATCCACAAGTATCATTCTTGTGGATACACCCATATTGGTCAATACCAATATTAAAATAAAAAAAATTGGAATTCCGAATTCTAAGTTTATCTTGTTTAGTACAGAGTAAAATCATATATCTAAAATTTAATAAGAGTAAAATAGCATTTCTCTGATCAAACAGAGATGGCAATAAACATTTTATGAAAAGGATTTGAGGCATCAAAAGACAATTTAAGTAAAACAAAAAATTATTCTGTTTACCTTAATTCCATTTTGTTCTACTAAATTACTATTACTGGCTATCAAATCAATGTCCATTAGAATCAACTAGGGAGTTTTTTGATTTTCAGATCCTAATTCATGATCTCCCAAATTGATAGACGGGCAGAATCCTGAGTTTCTGCATTTTAACAAACTCCTAGATAGTACTGTTGCAGACCAAAGTTTAAGAACTACTGACAATATAATTTAAAAGCTTAAGGACTGGACCGAGAACACTGCTTTGTGTTAAATAAATATGGCAAAATTTAAATAAATTACATTTTAGGAAGTTAATGAATTAACATTTTAAATTAATTTGTGATTTTGACAGGTAATCAATGTTTAAACTATTTCATAACCATTGCTTTTTTTTTGACTATACATTTTGCTGATCCATTATATGAAAATAAGTCTTGCCAGTTGTTCTGAATGTTTTAATGCTTCATTTGATAATATTTACATCAAAGTTTTTTCAGCAGAAACTTCTTCAATATACTTTCATAAATATGAAAAATCAGTTCTTTACACATTTAAAATAAGGAAAAGATTAGTATAAGAAAATTATCAAATGTTTTAATGCAATAATAAACATTTATATTCATTTCTTTAATATAAAATTATTTATTTTATTATTCACCTAACAGGATAAAAATATTTAGAATTAAAGCAAGTTAAAAAACAAATTTCTTAAATTCTGTATATTACACATGTTGTGTAAAAGTGAGATGTTTAACTCAGTTGGTTGAAAAAAATGAAGACCCCATTTCATTTTTTATATTAAAAAAAAAGCACTGGTCTATATCCAGTGGTCTATATCCATCCAGTGTCTACTCACTTCTAAGCCTGTGGTCATAAAAAGAGGAAAATCGTAAGTTTGTGTTAAGAGTTTTGTAAAATCCTTAAGCAGCATCTTGGGAGATATGATATAAGCATCACTATTTTCATAGGTTTTAGGAAAAATTTCTTATTGTCTAAGTTTTGCCATTACTTTCAAAGAGCACCAAATTTCTGCTGATAGGAAATTAAATTCTTACATACTTGAATTATCTTTCTAAATCTCTGTTTACTCAACATTGTTTGTATCCAAAATGCCAAGGAAAACCAGTGAAAGGTAGACTGCTGCAGGAGCAACAGGGTTCTGAGGTGTTTTGGGAACCCACCATACCTAAGCTTTCTGGGCCTCCTTCCTGAGGGAACCATAACCGAGATGTGGAATAGTGCATTTGAAATCCATGGCTACTGCAGTTATGGAAGAGCCAGTGGTTGTGCAGAGTTCCCTGGGGATTTGAAACACTGATGTCGTCTCAGAAAAAAAAATCAAGAGCCTAAGCCCAGAACATTGTACTCTGTACTGCATCTCAGCTGCTTTTTGCTATTCTTGTTGGTGACATATTCAAAATTTGGAATGTTGAGATTTCTCAGATCATTACTGTGGAGATAATGAGATATTGCAGAGAGGACTCCAATCAATATTGTTGATGAAATGGATGACACAACAGTTGCATCAATGGGTGCTCACCAGTGATTTGATGCAGAGGGTGTCAGTGGTAACCACACTGTGGTTCCTTCAAAAACATATGGGAAAGTGATGGCCATCTGAGATCTTTTCAGAACAAAAAGAGCCTAGTAGCTTTTACCATCATGCCCCTCAAGGATGTGAATGAGTTTTCCACACATATTCTGGAAGTAGCCAACGGATATGATGCTGAGCAAATCTAACAGCAAGGGAGAGCACCTAGCAACAAACCAGGAATGGGTGAAGTAGGGAACTTTGGTGGGAATAGCTTCATGCCAGGAAATGGCTTTACAGTGGCCAAAAACTAGGTGCTGGGTTTGATTAAGGTTTGCCCAAGATTTGAAAGATTGAGCTTTCAGGATCTTAAGAAACAACTCCAATATGTCTGTAGCCTCAATCAAGGAAGCAGTGAATTTTCTTAGAATACAGGGATACATTTATTCCACTGTGAATGATGATCATTTCAAATCTATGGACACCAATAACTGGATTTAACTGGGTATTGGAGATATTTTCCAGCAGGACCTGTTTTCAGAATCCATTGGCTACAGCTGTGTCTATGTTTGGCCAGTTGACTTCTAAGAAGTAGGTCTCGCCGGGCGCGGTGGCTCAAGCCTGTAATCCCAGCACTTTGGGAGGCCGAGACGGGCGGATCACGAGGTCAGGAGATCGAGACCATCCTGGCTAACACGGTGAAACCCCGTCTCCACTAAAAAATACAAAAAACTAGCCGGGCGAGGTGGCGGGCGCCTGTAGTCCCAGCTACTCGGGAGGCTGAGGCAGGAGAATGGCATAAACCCGGGAGGCGGAGCTTGCAGTGAGCTGAGATCCGGCCACTGCAATCCAGCCCGGGTGACAGAGCAAGACTCCGTCTCAAAAAAAAAAAAAAAAAAAAAAAAAAAAAAAAAAAAAAGAAGTAGGTCTCATAATAGTTTCAGTTGGCATCCTTATGAAACCTCCTAGTCTTCTGTTTCTGCTTTGTTGTTGATTTTTTTTAAGCTCAAAGGGAGACTGATTGAGATGTAAATTCTAGGGAAGAATTTCCCGAAGAAATTACAAATAAGCTTGTTATAACATCAGGCTAGATGGAAGAAAAGTGCCACCAACAGAGGTAAGCAGTATTACTTAAATAACATTTGGGGGTTTGTATTCTTAAAATGTTTCCTGTTGAGAGAAAATGAGCAGGACTAAGGCCCGTGGTTAAAGAACTAGCTAAGAAACCCACTAACCCCTGCCTATTTGTGTTTCTCACTTTGATGATTTAGCATTACTGTCAGAATTGCATTTTCTTTCACTTTTTTGTTGTTACTGCTGCCAAAAATGAGTTTATAGGAACATAAGGTTCTGGAGTGGTGGCCTCAAGGGGCAGAGGAGAGAAAGAAATGTGACTACATTTTGTACCGAATAAATGCATCCACATGCTTAATAAAACTGTTGTATTGTAAAAAAAAAAAAAAAAGCAAAAGAGAATATAAAATGCTTCTTACATTTATGAGTATTACTAATGAAATTCTATTATAATGGGAAGGAAGTACAGTGAACAAGTTTTGTGTGTGACTGATTTCAAAATCATAAACAATCAAACCTTCTGTAGACACTTTAAGTTTAAAGGCCCGTGAATACAGGATTTTATGTAGATTGTGCTTTATCAGGAAAATGGTGGTTTTGTTATTTGAAGATTTTTGAATAATCCTTACTGAATATCATCAGAAAAAAATAAGAACCAAGAGTCAGAAATTTAGACAAACAAATAGATGGAAGGAAAAAAGTGTTATTTTTGAAGAGCCCTGAAGAAGAAAAGGGAAATGAAGTCAAATATCATAGGGCTTAGAAAATAAGTTATCTAGACCAGGCATGGTGGCTCACACCTAAAATTCCAGAACTTTGGGAGGCCGAGGCAGGAGGATTACTTGAGCCCAGGAGTTCGAGACTATCCTGGGCAACACGGTGCGATCCAGTCTCTATAAAAACTGATGAAAAGAAGAAATAATAATTTATCTGTCTATGAAGAGTGAGGAAACCAAGTCAATTGTAAGAAGGGTGGAGCTAATGAAGCTATCTTGAAAAACCTAGGGTTATATAAACATATGTATTAGAGGAAACTTTAGAAATATATTATCTGGACATACTTAATAAAGCTAAGTTGTCTAAATAAAGGTTACATAAACTTCTCTATTTAATCTTAAAACTCCAATAACAAGCTCTTCCACATTTCTGAATCCAGTGTGAGACCCAGAAGTTGAAAGCCAATAAGTATGAGTCACAAAATGAGAAAAGCTCGTGGAAAGTCTGATACTGGTACAAAATTCTTTTTAGTATAGCTATTCTTTGCAAAATAAAATAATTAAAATCATTTTCAAACCACCCAGAGAATTTTAAAGAAATTTAAAGAATTTTTAAGTTTATGTTGCCAATTGTGAACAGTAAATGAACACTAATTATCCACTACCCATCAATATTAACTAAATATGTATGATATTATTTATATAATCTTAATTAGTGGATCAACTTTTATCTTATTCAAGGTACTTACAACCTGGACAAGGAACTTGATGCCTTCATTTCTAACCTTGATTTCCCTTGCTCTGTTTTTCCCATATAATGTTAAGTTGTTCAACGACAAATTGTTCTATCATAAGAAATCTCAGGAACCTACCCTTTCCAGTAGGAAACAATCCACTGTTTACTAAATAATCTGTCAATAAAATGATAAAGTGAAATAGAAATGCAGAATGGAATGTAGTAGATGAAAAATACTATCTCTGGCATACGCTGGTTATTATTATTTTTATTCACCAATCAGTAGTGTTTTTTTTAGTCAAATTTAAAATACAGCATCTTAAAATACAATTTAAGTATACATTGTGGAATCAGAAGGCAAAAGTTCTACTGTTGTCACAGCAGGTAACAAAAAAATCTGCAAAGCAATGTAGTCCACCTATTTTACAATATAACGCTAATAAAGATAATTAAGATAATAAATTAAAAAAAACCTTTTTCCCCCAATTATTGAGATCATAAGCACTAGTGAAAAGCAGGATTTGCAGATACTATTGATTGGTTTTTAAATTAAGGTCGAGTGTTTGGAAAGGTTTTAAAAACTAGATTCATCATTACTAGCCCAAATAGGCACAAAATTACTTGATTCTAAATGTGGTGTAATATCTCAAAAAGAAAATGTATTTTATCGCATTGTAATTGAAGAGTAGAACAAATTTTCCCCTGATATTCCTCTTTGCAATTTAGTGATAGATATATTTGCAGTGAGGTAGACTTATTCTCATAAGTATAACTGAATAAATACGAATCCATCATTACTTAAATATTTAAAGTATTGACTAAGAAAGAAGGAGGCTGTCAAGGAAACAAGCGCCACCGTATCTTCCCTCTTCTGACGGCTTGGAAACCAAAAAGAAGGCATTCCTCCACCCCCTTTTCTCTGGATTATCTTTGTGGGTATCAAATCCCTCTTCTGAAATTTTGAATCATCCTGACTAATATTTCAACTGATGAAGAAACAGCCTGGAAGGGCACACATACCTCACAAATTAGGACATGTAAGATCATCTGCTCTGTCTACCTTCACACATGTCTAAGTGGTGATACATGCTCATTAGATGTAACACATAGTACTTAATTATGGTGAAGTTTGAAGAGAATCACCTGGATTGAAATACCAGCATTGTCTTTTGATAGCTGCACACATTTTACAAGTCATTTACCCTTTACAACTTTTAGTTATCTTGCCTAAAAAAAAACTGCAATTATATGTATAAAAATAACAAAAATATTATAGCTAAAAAATACACTAATATTAGTGGTTGCCATTTATCTGATACTTACTATATGCTAGACATATTTAATTCTCACAACACTGTGGGTTAGACATAATTATATCTATTTAATACACAAGGAAGTTAAAGGGTAGAAAGCCTGACTTCAAAGCATGTAACTGCTCTAAGGATAATAATAGCTTTCTTGCTTAGGTTCCAGACAGCTGTGAGTGTGTGTGTATATATATATATATATATATATATACACATTTAAAACTGTGTGCAAGATCTTTGTAAGTTAAATTGCTAACTCTGCATTGTTGGCTATTATATCATGATTTTTAAATATACGAGAAGGTTTAACTTCCAAATTCATAAGAAAATGGTATAGAATGATTATAAAGTTTTAACATTCAATATAAAACAAAAGCTTTCGAGATCTTTTAGGCCTTTGTAATCCATAAGTTCAAATATTAGATATAGGGCAGTCAAGTAAATTGCCTAAAGTCATGCAATGAGGTTGCAGCAGACCTGGGAAAAGAACTGAATAGCTTGGATTCATAATCATGGTGTTTTAGCATCCAAAGGAAGCTACGCTTTGAATATTTGACTTTTCGCAGATAATGTTCCTTCCAGTATCAACATATAGAAGAAAATAATAGCATTTGAAACCTAAGTAATTCTTTGATTATTAAAGTAACCATAGTTTGATTCTAAAACTAAGAAAATTACATACTATTTCAATATGACACATAAAGAAAATAGGTTAGCTTATCAAAGTATTTTAGGTGAGAAAAAAGTACTACATCATCAGCCCATGATGTGTACAGAACATAAAATACTCAGACTTCGAACACTGAACTAGGGGAGGAAACAGTGGAACTACAGTCAGGAAGTCAACCGCATTATATCACAGCAAGTAAATTGTTTCTTTTAACCTGTGAAATCAGGAACAAGATGGAAAAAATTTCAAGCCATTGATGCAGCCAGGTTAGGAATACAAAATATAAGCAAAAATTAAAAAAGGAAAGGAATATGATGTACAAATGTGGACAAGAAATCCAGCTGAGTAAAAAAAAGTTACAGTTGCAGGAATAGAAGAAAATTTTATATAAGTGCTCTATGAAATAGGATATATTAATAAGAAATTGAGTTCTGTAAAATAGGTGTTCATAAACGAGGAGTTAAAGCAACAAAACAGGATGAAAAGAAATACTAAGCACTATGAAAACAATCTGAGGACCAAAACAACCAAGAAGATAAATTAGAAACAAAAGGGAACAAAACTTACATGACTGAAAGTTGTTACTAACATGGTAGAAAGACTTGATGTCTTTCTACCAGGATACATGCATATAGGAAAAGAAAGAGACTTTTCAAATGAAAGGAACTAATATATGGAGAAATCAAACACTATTCAATAAAAAAAAAAGTATTCCTGAGGTAGTGACGTGAACAAATGAAACGGCAAACTACACAAAATGTAATTCTTTTTTCCTTAAAATAAATAATGCACATTATCCCAAGAGAAAAACAAAATGATGTATAATACTCAACACTGGTACATATCCTGGTTAGGTTACTGAACTGCAAGAAGACATAGTTCTTTAGCAATTCACACGGACAGAATAAACTGCCTGGGAGAAGTATTGGTGGCAGCAGTGGTGGTATATACATTCTAGACATTCTCACAGTAATAATCAGTGGAGTGGGGAGACAGAGGGAGAGCAAAGGCAAGAGAGATCTCCAGCCAAAATGTTGCTAAGCTATGAAAGCAAGAATTAAGATTCTCCCAAATACACATTTTTAAAGGCAAAATATATTGTATCTGTTATCTCCAGGTGGTGGAGTAGGGGCAATTGAATTGAAGATGCTGGGAATGGAGAAGTGCTGAGTAAACAGAACTAGTGGTGGGCACTAAATTAATGTAATGCGAATATTAGACTAACACTAAATTTAAAAGCTAATAATTATAAAACAATATAAATTAGATAAACCTTCCCAATGTAAAACTAATGACAAAAGTTACAAAAACAAGGCTACAAAATCAGTTTGAATAAAGAATAGGAAGGCTTAAATTCATGAATATGGTCTGAAGTTCTATATATTCTTAAACAACATATAATGGTTTACGTGTCTTAATTTTTCTTATAATTTCGTTTTTTAAGTTTAGGGAAATGTTTATGACAAAATATCTGTTGTGGTGAATAAATATTCCTGATGGCTTAAGCAATTCAATAACTTATTTCTTACATTAAAATTTTTAAGCCGGGCACAGTGGCTCACACCTGTAATCCCAGCACTTTGGGAGGCCAAGGTGGGTGGATCACCTGAGGTCAGGAGTTCAAGACCAGCCTGACCACTACGGCGAAACCCTATCTCTAATGAGTAGAAAAAAAATTAGCCAGGCATGGTGGTGCATGTCTGTAATCCCAGCTACTTGGGAGGCTGAGGCAGGAGAATTGCTTGAACCCAGGTGGCTGAGGTTGCAGTGAGCGGAGATTGCACCATTGCACTCCAGCCTGGGCAACAGAGCGAGACTCTATCTAAAAAAAAATTCAATTTATTTATGCTTGAATTTAACATATTTGATAAAGTATAATTAATATGATATTTTTAGATAAATATATGCATTTTGTGTAAGCCTGTCTTAGCTTTGTTGAGGTATAATTGACAAATAATAAACTACACATATGTAAGTATATAATTTGATAATTAATGACATATACTTTGACAAACCTGTGAAGTCATCACCACAATTAAGTTAGAGAACATGTCCATCAACCCCAAGTTTCTTCATGCTCGTTGGTAATTCATTCCTTTCAATCCTTCCTCCTCACCTTGTCCCCAAACAAGAAATGATCTACTCTCTCACTGTACATTAGTTTGCAGTTTCTAGAATTAATGCAACTCAAATCAGACAATATGTGCTTTTTAAAAACAATCTGTCTTCTTCCATGAAGAATAACTATTTTGAGATTCATATATGTTGTTGAGTGCGTCCATGATTGAAGTTTGTTTCCTTCACCTATTTGTGGACATTTGAGTTGTTGCCAGCTTTTGACTATCACAACCCAAGATGCTATGTACATTTGTGTACAAGTTGTTAAGTAGACTTATGGCTTCATGTTTCACTGGTAAATACCTAGATGTGGATTATAATAAGTGAATGTTTAATACAAAAAA
>NW_016809495.1:269920-272983 GCF_001698545.2 Rhinopithecus bieti | reverse complement strand
AAAAAAAAAAAAAAAAAAAAAAAAAAAAAAAAAAAAAAAAAAAAACAAGAAAAACTACCACACTGTTTGCCACAGTGGTTTGTACCCTTTTACATTCTTCAACAGCAGAGTATGTTAAGTTCCATTGCCTAGTCATATCCTCCAGGACTTAGTATGGCTAGTCTTTTTAATATGAGCCATCCTAATAAGTGAGTAGTGGCATCTCACTGTGGTTTGAATTGCATTTCTCTGATGAGTAATAATGTTGAGTACTCATTCTGGTGATTATTTGCCATCCATATATCTTCTCTGATAAAGTGTCTATACTGCTCCTTTTTTTAATAATTTTCTCATCACTGAGTTTTGAAAATTCTTTACATATTCTAAATTTGCAAATATCTTCTTCCAAACTGTGGCTTCTCTTTTCATTCTTTTATCAGTATCTTTCAAAGAGTAGAAGTGTATGAGAGTTTATTCTGTAGTGTCTAATTTATTATTTATTTATTTTGTGGATTGCATTTTGGGTGTTACATTTAAGACATCATGAAACCATAAAACTTGTAGAAGAAAATATTTGTGACCTCAGATTAAGCAAAGATTTCTTAGATACAATGCCCAAAACAGAATTTATAAAAGAAAGAAACGATAAATTAGACCATATCAAAACAAAAAATAAAACAACTTCTGTTGAAAGACACTTAAAAGAATGAAAATACAAGCTACAGACTGTGAGAAAATATTGGCAAAGTATACATTTAATGAAAGATATATATTCAGAATATGTAAAGGTGTTTCAGAACTACATAATGAGACAATGGCTTAAAAATATAAAATTTGAATTGACACTTCACCAATAAAGATATATGAATAGCTAATAATTACACGAGAAGATACTCAACATTATTAGTCATCAGATACATAAAATTTAATGATAAATTTTGTGTTAATTTTTGTACGTCAATCAATAGGTGGATCAAAGTTCACTTTTTGGTGTATGGAAATCCAATTGTGATGATATAATTTGTTTAAAACACTATCCTTTCCCAGCTAAGTTGCCTTAGCATTTTTTGTAATAACCAGTTTTCCACATATATGTGGGTTTATTTATGGATCTCTATTCTGTTCCATTAATCTACGTCCATCCATTCCAGGACCACATTCTATTTTTGTAATAAGCCATCAGATAGTGTTAGTCACCCAACTTTGTTGTTCCTTTCCAAAGTTACTCTGGCCATAGTTGTTCCTTTGTATTTCCATCTAAATTTTAGAATCAACTTGTCAATTTTTGCCACATCAAAATCCAAAACACAAAGAAAACTTCAAAATTTCAAAAGAGCTTGTTTTGAAAATATAGATTCAATTGAGGAGAACTGAAAACAATATTGAATATCACAATTTATGAATACCACATATCTCTCCATTTATTCAGGACTTTGTTAATTTTTTTCTCTCAGCAGTATTTTATAGCTTTTAGTGTGCAGGTCTTTCATATCTTTCCACAGATTTTTTTCCCTGACAATCATATGGCATCACATTTTAAATGTTTTTAAAATGGTATTCTTTCCTAATTCTAACTTCTGTTTATTCTTTGGTCATACATAGAAGATAAACAGAAGATATGTGGTGAATTACAATTAATTTTTGTGTATTGATATCTTATTCTGCAACCTTGTTGAACTCATTTACTAGCTCTAGTATCTTTTGTAGATTCCATCAGATTATTTACATAGATAAGATCATCTGTGAATAAAGACAGTTTGGTTTATTTCTTTCCAATATTGATGCGATTTATGTCTTTTCCTTGTCTTATTGTATTAGCTAGAACCTCTAGTAGGTTAATGAACAGAAATAATAAGCAACGACATCCTTGGCCTTTTCCTAACTTAGGTGAAAGCATTCAGTCTTTTATCATAGAATATAATGTTAACTAGGATTTTGGTATCTAGCTTTATCAGGCTTAGTAAGTTCCCTTCTATGTCTAGTTATCTAAGAGGTTTTTTGTTGTTGTTGTTCTCTAGGAACTGTTGTTGGATTTCAACAAATTGTTTTGCCACTTATTGAAAGAAGCATATGAATTTTTTCTTCAGTTTATTAACATGATGAATTATATTGCTTAACTGTTGAGTGTTAAACCAACTTCATAGTCTCAGGATAAACTCCACATCATCATAACGTATTATTATTTTTATATATTGCTTGATTCAGCAACTAAAGTTTTGTTTAGACTGTTCATGTCCATGTTCATGAAGGATTTTAGTTGGTAGGGATTGTTTTATGTTCTTGTATGGTTATTTCCTTTTTTATATATCTGAATAATGTTGGCATAATAGAATGACTTGGGAAGTATTCGCTACACTTCGATTTTCTGAAAAAATGTGTATAATATGAACCTAATTTTGATATTAAAATTTTATAGTTATTTTTCTATTTTTCATCTCCCTATATGTATATTGATACCAATCTAATGCTATTGATACTAACTGCTGGGTTGTAAGAATTATAGTACTTTGTCTATATTTTTATTTGTATACTTAAACATTGATTGTATATTTATAAGCCACGTGTAGTATTTTTAAAACTACGCAAATCTATGTGTTAACATGTTTCAAAACATTAAAAACTGTGCTATAATATTCTGCAATTATAAATGGATGCTGTCAGCAGTTTAAGCTGATTGTCAGAGGACTATACTTTTCAAAATGTTTTCTGAGAATCACTAGTTCATCTGGAGTCTTATGATGTGGTCATCAGTAAACATGGTTGTGGAAAATAACAGTAAGGTCAACTATATCACATCTGTTTGCCAATTTGAAATTTATGATTAGGAACTATTTTCAAAAAAATTTTGTTAATAATAATTGCTTTTTTCAAGTGTTAAGCATACATTGCAAGGACTATTAGGGTCAGTTAATCTCAGGTATCTTTCAGCTGTCAAGATCCAATTCATTTTGTCTCATGTTATTTTCAGAATCTTGTGGTATTAGTGTTTATAGTAGCTAAATTTGAAATAATGTTCAGTCTCCATTTCACAAAAAAGATGCAAAATGGTTCACTACAACATAAACTAAATAAATTATATTTATA
>NW_016809495.1:256147-266983 GCF_001698545.2 Rhinopithecus bieti | reverse complement strand
TAAATATAATTTTAAAATATCATTAATAACATAGTGAATGGAATTCCAGTTTGAATATAAAATGTGAATTTGTGAGCACCCAGTCATTCTATCATACCCAACAACTTAAATAATATAAATCAAGTGTACAATAAGAAAAGGAAAATGTCTTTAATCCCCCATTGTTAGGGAAGCTGATGATGTCTATTATTTAGTTCTTTCTCAAAATTGACTTGCTTGGAGTATCACCTGATGAGGAAATGGACATAGAACTTTTATTTTCTATTTTTTTTAAGCTATAAGAATTCCATTTAAAATTTGCTAACTTTTTTCCTTTAAAAGGCAAGATGCAAACTGGTCTTTAAACAGAGTTCCTGTGTCAGAAAATGACCCCCTAGGTCTCCAATTTTAGCTAGGTAGATGTAAAATAGAAAAGTATGCATTATTCTGGGAGAATGGTATTAACAGACTATTATTGTCCCGGAGCAGGCTGGAGACTTAGATGAACTCTTTGAAGGCTAATTTAAGCAATGTTCTTTCTCGTTGTAACTCATTGCCTCCACAGATTTATGTATATACCAAGAAACTTTAAGGAAATAATATTTCCTTTTAAAAGTTCCAAGTTCCGGGTAACTGATAAACTGTGAAAACATCCATGGAGGATACATCGAGGACTTCATATGGAATTTGCATCATAAAAGAGTGATAATCTGGTCTTGGGGTTTAATCCCCACTTCTGGGTCACGATTTTTAGAGAAAGGATGGACTAATGAACAGCGATACCTGATGGTGAGTAATATTATGTATTGAAGAAGCAGAGTAATAAATATCAAATACAAATGCTTAAGGAAAAAAATCCAAACATCCAGTCATAAAATGCTGCCCTACAATTTTTCACATTGATTCTACTTAATGAATTGAAGTTTGAGATTTCATGTTCGGTAAGTGCTCACCATACACCTACTCATAAAGGCTATTTTAGTATACATTAAAATTGTATGGTATCTTCTTAGGTGTGAGAGGAACACAGATAACTTAATGAAGACACCCTGAACATGAGCTTGCTACTCTGAGAAGGAATAAAACTTTACGTAGCCTGTTTAGAATGTAACAATCATTATAGAGGGTCAATTTGTTTTTCCTCTAAGATTAGAAAATTAAAGAAGATAGGTAGGAAAATTAAATATAGTGCAAAAGCACTGATACTTTTCAAAGATCACCCAATCATTCCTCTTGTTCCTCAATTATCTGTTTACCGACATAAATGTGTATCAGATTATTTTGCCTCTCATGTAAGTGATACTCATTTTAATGTCATAAGTTGTTTCCTTTGCTAGAATTATATTAAATTAGAGTGGAACAAATTCTAAAAGTACTCAAATATATTCATTTCCAATTATGATCTAAGAAAATAAAATCAGCACAGAGTGTATTGTAATGATAAAAATTGTTTTTGAAAGCATGCAATTTCCAAATGCATTTGTTTTATTTGTGACCTCTATTTGTTTCTACAATTCCAATTTTGAGCATCAATACTAAGCAAAAATCCAATACTAAGCATCAAATAGCAACAGGTAGTCAACTACTGGATAACCGTGAGTTTGAATATTCCATAATGGATAAGTATGGACTGAGTCTCATTCTATATATAAATTATGTGGACCAGGGGACCTATGTTTTAGAAATGTGTATGTTAGAGAAACAAAAACATTTCAGAGGTACTCTGAATAAATATGAAGAAGGGCAAAGATACTATGAGAAAGACAAAAATATAAAGGGTAAATACAATTTCAAAGCTAAAGGTGGATAAAAAGATTCCTAACAGGTAGTGTTGGCAGAACAAGCCCATGCCTAATGTTATTGTTCTCCTAGTTGGCTCAAACAAGCAGCTAAACAATATATCTGGCATATGGAAGTAAGTCTTTGAAACCAAATATTCCCTCGACCACCTTGCTAAACAAGCTGCAGTTTCTAAGACTGATATACCTTGGTTTCTACAGTTAAGAAGCATGATGTATTTTACATTTCTGCCCAGCAAAGCTATTTTAGACAGACTTAAATATTTAAATATTTTACGGGATTTGACAGCATGGGTGAAAAATGGTACAGGTCTAGAAATTTTGGCCCCAGTTCTGTCACTAATAAGGTGTGTGATTTAGTTCAGTCACTTAACCTCTTAAGCTATAATGTCATTGTCTATAACATATCTGCTCTGGAAGTACAGTTAAAATAATGTGCTTGGAGGGGTTTTTAAAAATTAAAATGCTTTATAAATATAATTAACAATCATTCTATCAGATCTCACACTCCAGTATTTTTTTTGCAATAATATTTATGCTATTTAAAACTAGGGAAGATCCTTATTAAAAATTCATTCAAATGTTTATTTCTCCCTGAGCACATCTTAGCTGTTCAATCATTAAATCTTATTCAGCAATTAAGTGATTATCTTTCTTTCTATTTTTAAAAAAGGGGCTTGGAAGGACAAGAAGATATTCCCATTGCCCAACTCATAAATAAAATAATGTGTATTTGTTCCTAGTGAATATCAACAGGTTTACAATATTTAATTAAGCAATGTAATTTAATATAGCACTCATTTGATAAATAAATGGTACATTATAGCACTCCAAATAGTCCTATAGTTTAGTCTACATTTTCCACATAAATCAAGTTGGTACTATAATAAGTTTTTGCTTATATATAAATTTATTCTATTGTCTGGAATAAACATTAAAGCAATAATACATCATAGAAATACTCAAAGAGATTAGATGTTCTAAAAAAGTTAGCCAATTTAATATGCTATAGTTTCTCCTAAGATAACTATTACGAGAATAAAACATAAATGCAGCTGTTTCAATCTGACTACTCTTTATGAATCAGACTACCTGAACTTTTTACCACTTTACCTAATTATGGAATCCTGACATGCTATATGGCTTCTCTATCCCTCTGGTTCCCAATTACTAAAATCTAATCAATATCCACTTTTCTCTAACCAAGTACATTTTAAATTCTATCAGCAATACAAACTCAAAAGGAAAAAAGGCAGTCCTATAGCAACTAGGATGTAAGAATTACTTTTTTATGGTCAATGTGGTACAATGAATGAACACTATGTATACAACATTAAATTGTCATTCTATCTTCTTCCAGTGAGGCAGTGCATTTAATTTCCTCAATTGGAGATACTTACTGAATCAGATTAGATGTCGGTAAGAATTTTGAACTTTTAGTTTCTCAGGGAAAGAGGGCAGCAGTAGAAAGAGACAGACAACACTTTAGCATTCCATGACTTGATCCCTACCACACCTTTTCCGTCCAAGCTGCGCCTTTTCCATCTTTAGTTTTCACTCTAGAAGTGCTGAGCCTATCTTTGTCATCCATATACATCATGCTATTTCTAGCCCTCTGAATCTTCATGCATGCTGGTTTCTCTGCCCCTTACTCACCTTTCCCAACCTATTAAGTCTGATCATCTTTCAAAACTCAGTTTAGACACCACCTTAAAGACGAGTTCTGATTACTCCTTTTACTATGTAGGATTGAATCTTCCTCCATTAATGATCTTGTAACATGGAGTCCCTGTGGCGTCTTTGCCTCTACTGACCGGCATGGAAATGATCCATGGATATTACTGACTTCCTGGCCAGTTCGAAATTGTGTAAGGATAGAAATTAGATCGTAATAATCTTTGGATCCTCAGCACTTAGTCCAATTGCTGGCATGCAAATAGTCAATATATGCTTTTTGAACTGATCCAAAGAAATCTTAGAGATAATGGAAGTGCTAGCTTAAAAGTAATCAGATAAGGATTTAAGATCTTAGGAAAAATTAAATTAGATATGAAAAAATAACATAAAATTCTAGTTTACTAAAGCTGAATGTATACACTCTGAGGTAGAATATTGGGGGACTTACCTGGTTAAAATATGGGGACCTTATTTACCTTTCTGACATATTCCAATAAACTAATCATTTTTTCTTTTATTATGCCTATTATAAAACTGATTATTTAAATTCATAACTATATATTTCCCAGTTTTGTCTCCTACCCCACTTTAAATATTTGGTGGGAACATTTAAGGGAGTCATTAACACAATGCAAAACACATAAATTTTGCATTGTATTGTTGACTCCCTTAAGTGTCCCCACAAAATGTCATGAAGTTTTTGGCATTGCATTAATGACATAGGTAAGTGTCCCTACCTAATTAATACAATGTGAAATTTAAGTTTTTCTAGTCATTGAATATAAACAATTGCATAGAAATATTTTCATCTAACTCATTTAATGCTTTTGACTGTCTAGTTTCCTTTTGTTAAACAACTAAATACTGTATTAATTAAACTTGCTACCTCATTATAATTAAATAAATGTAAGTCATGGACAGATGGACATGAATTAATTAGATCAGATTTATTTTCCATTAATATCCATTTGCAGTAAGATAGTGGAGTTTTATTTTGTTAACTCGTATTTCACATTATGTTTATGTAGAGAGAGTATTTGAGGTTAATGATTAGAAGTTTACTTTGGAAAATAAAGAAAGTAGATAACTTTTAGCATTATAGGGAAAATGAATTTGGAACTGTGCAAAGATAATCAGAAGAAAAGTAGAACAATTGCAAACAAACATACAAACAAACACACAAAAACTTACTCTACTGTGGATTTAGAGCTCAGAGAAAAAAAAAATGACTTCCCACATAGCATGAAATTAGAACTATGACCTTGGAATAACATTGTTCTTGCCATAATTCATGAGCATTACATAAATCTGTGGTTGGCCATAGGAATGTACACACCATTCATCACATTATTTTCTATGTGAATGCATGTTCTAAAATTTAAATAACTGCCTTATAAGTGAACTTTTATAAGATAATCTAATGAATCTGTTTTCTGCTCATATGTTGAGAAACAAAAGTAACAAGTTCAGTTGGGTGTTTCTGTTGAACCTATACATTCTACCCATAGAATGTTTCACCAAAACATATTTCAAAGTAGTATATTGGGAGTTCTAGAAATAAATTTTTCATAAATTCCACTGACTGTATATGTACAGACTATTAGTTTCACACTCTAGTATATATATTTTAATTTATTTAATGACATGTGGACAAAAAATGACACTGTGTTAAATGCATATTTGTAATAGGTTGCTTCTTATATATACGGTTTATTTTTCACACTTCATTTCTGACACTGTATAACAATTAGGACAATCTACATTAAGAGAACCAAAGGAGAGTAGAGAATATCAGCATGTAGATAGCTCTGATATCCACTATGGAAAACAATAATATATTTTGTAGGTCATGTAAAAGTAGAAATCATGAAATTGTATACATTTTTTATCAGATTCTCTCTTTGCTATTTTTCTCAATTTCAGTCTTCCCCAGCAAAGAAGAAACGTAATGTCAACGTGTTCATTTGAATATGTGCTATTGTCATCAGCACTTTCCTGAATTGTGTTGTCATCATTAGCTTTTAGGCATTTACATTTTTTTACTTTAAGATTTTGATGATTTCCTCAATCTTCATGTATGCCAGGACTATACTAATTAAAATAGTGTATGATGACAAGATCAGAGAAAAAAAATGCAAAAGTGAATTAATTTAAAAATCAAAGATTGGTATAAAGGATAGAGATTCACTCAAATGTCTCCTGAAAAATCTCTTCTCTATAAACTGAATATACTTGTTTGCATAAAATGATTTGACTTGTCCGTAAAATAGTCAGTTGAATCAACCTCCGTGATGCAAATGGTAATTCAGTTAAAACATACACTTCAGGTGCTGCATTCTCAGAGTAACATTTTCCACTGATTTATTACATCATTTAGTAATTTTTTATGAATATTTCATTTTCAAATACCAATTTAGTGTCAACTACTGTACTGTCTATAACAGAAAATACAAAGATAAATCAATCACAACTTTAGCTTTAACGAACTTAATAAGCTTAGCTCCTAGGTTAGGAAAGGAACACAGAAGACTTAAACACAAAACCAAATAAAAATACATGTACATTTGGAGAGTGACTTAAAGTTTAAACCAAATAGTGCATATAAAGCACTTACTATAGTGTTTAGCATAAAGTGAGTATTCCACAATATCGTTCTTATTGTTACTGATGTTATGTTGATTAACCTGGGTGTAGAGGCAGGAGGTCATATTTCAGTGGGAAGGTTCAGTACAGACATCTTGGTGGAGTTGGCATGTACAAGCATACCTCCGAGATATTGCAGTTCACTTCCAGACAACTTGCAATAAGCAAATATTGCAGAAGAGCAAGCCACCAAATTTTTTGGTTTACCTGTGCACATAAAAATTACATTTACACTATACTGCAATCTATACAGCATGCAATAGCATTGATCTAAAAAAAAAAATGTACTTGCCTTAATTACAAAATCCTCTAAGGCAAAAAAAAAAAAAAAAAAATGCTAACGATCATCCAAGCCTTCACCGAGTTGTACTCTTTTTGCTGAAGTATCTTGCCTCCACGTTGATGGTTGCTGACTGATCAGGGTGGTGGTTGTTAACCACCACAGGCCTGTGGCGATTTCTTAAAATAAGAAAACAATGAAGTTTGCTGCATCAATGAACTCATCTTTCCATTAAGGATTCTCTGAAGCATGTCATGATGTTTGATTGCGTTTTACCCATGGTAGGAATTCCTTCAAATTGGAGTCAATCCTTTCAAACCCTACCACTACTTAATCAACAAAGTTTGCAATATTGTAAATCCTTTGTTGTCATTTCAACGATGTTCATAGCATCTTCATTAGGAGTAGATTCCACTTCAAGAAACGACTTTCTTTGCTTATCCACAAGCAGCAACTCTTCATCCACTGAAGTTCTTTTGTGAGATTGCAGCAATTCAGTCACATCCTCAGGCTCTACTTTCTAATTCTAGCTGTCTTGCTATTTCCAGCACTTCTGTAGTTACTTTCTCCATTGAAATCTTGAATCCCTCATCCATAAGGGGTGAAATCAACTTCTTCCAAACACCTATTAATGTTTATATTTTGACCTCATCTTATGAATTATGAATGTTCTTAATGACATCTAGAATGGTGCATTCTTTCCAGAAGGTTTTAAATTTATTTTGTCCAGATTCATCAGAAGATCCGCTACCTATGGCAGTTATAACCTTATAAAATGTATTACTTAAATAATAAGAGTTGAAAGTCAAAATGACTCCTGGATTCATGGGCTGCAGAATGGATATTGTGTTATCAGGTACGAACACATTAATTTCCTTGTATCTCTCTCCTTTTTTTTTTGGACAGAGTTTTGCACTTTTTGCCCAGGCTGGAGTGCAATGGTGTGATCTCAGCTCACTGCACCCCCGCCTCCTGGGTTCAAGTCATTCTCCTGCCTCAGTCACCCAAGTAGCTGGGATTACAGGCCCACACCACCACGCCTAGCTAATTTTGTGTTTTGAGTACAGACGGGGTTTCACCATGTTGGCCAGACTGGTCTTGAACTCCTGACTTCAGGTGATCTGCCCATGTTGGTCTCCCAAAGTGTTGAGATTACAGGCTTGAGCCACCACCCCTGGCCCTTCTTGTATATCTTTATCAGAGTTATTGAGTGACCAGGTGCATTGTCAGTGAGCAGTAATATTTTGAAAGGATTCTTTTCCTGAACAGTAAGTCTCATCAGTGGCCTTAAAATATTCCATAAACTATACTGTAAAGAGATGTGCTGCCATCCAAGCTTTGTTATTCCATTTATGAAGCACAGGCAGAGTAGACTTAGCATGATTCTTAAAAGCCCTTGGATTTTTGAAATGGCAAATGAGCATTGGCTTCAACTTAAATGCACCAGCTACATTAGCCCCTAACAAGAGATTCAACCTATCCTTTGAAGTTTTGAAGCCAGGCATTGATTTCTGTCCTGCTATGAAAATCCTACTGACATTTTCTTTCAATAGAAGGCTGTTTTGTCTACATTGAAAATCTGTTGTTTAGGGCTAGTCACCTTCATTAATGATTTTAGTTAAATCTTCCAGATAGCTTGCTGCAGCTTCTACATCAGGACTCGCTGCTTCACCTTGCACTTTTTATGTTATGGAGATGGCTTCTTACCTTAAACCTTAGGAACCGACATTTGTTAGCTTCAAACTTTTCTTCTGCAGTTTCTTCACGCCTCTCAGCCTTCATAGAATTGAAGAGAATTTAGTTTCTTGTTCTCAGTTAAGCTTTGGTTTAACGGAATGTTGTGGCAGGTTTGGTCTTCTATCCAGACCACTAAAACCTTCTCCATATCAGAAATAAAGCTGTTTTGCTTTCTTATCATCCATGTGTTCACTGGAGGAGCAGTTTTAGTTTCCTTCAAGAATTTTCCTTTGCATCCACAACTTGGCTAACTGGTGCAAGAGGCCTAGCTTTTTACCCTCTCAGCTTTTGACATGCCTTCCACACTAAGCTTAATCATTTCTAGTTTTTGATTTAACATGAGAGATGCAAGACTCTTCTTTTCACTTGAACACTTAGAAGCCATTGTAGGGTTATTAATTGGCCTAACTGTAATATTGTTGTGGCTCAGAAAATAGGGAGACCCAAGGAACAGAGGAAGAAAGACATGAGAACAGCCGGTCAGTAAAGCAGTCAGAACACCGTATTTAACAGTTAAGTTTACTGTCTCTTATGGGTGTGGTTCATGGCACCTCAAAACAATTAAAATAATAACATCAAAGATCACTGCTCACAGATCACCATCACAGATATAATAATAATAAAAAAGTTTGAAATATTGCAAATTACCAAAATGTGACATGGAGACATAAAGTAAGCATATGCTGTTAAAAAAAAAAAAAAAAAAAAATGGTACCATAGATTTGCTGGAACAAAGCTTCAATTTATAAAAAACATAGTATGTGAAAAGTCAAAGAAGTAAAGGACAACAAAACAAAGTATGCCTCCCTATCTTCAGGTAAAACAAGCCAATGAGAAATGTAAATCAAATCAACATGAACAAAAAGGTGGCAATATGAAAACGTGGGGAAGTGAAAACTGAGCCATCTATGGCTGCAAGGGAGAGCACATGTGGAAAAGTCATGGCTGGGAAGGCTGGAGACCAATTAAGTTGTGCCAATAATCCAAGGCTAAAGGATGAGAATAACAGAATTCCAAGAAAAGAGAATATCAAAAAATGAAGCCAGGATTCAAGAAAGGGTAGGCAAGAGCCAAGGAGTGTCTGAACTACTTTCACTTTGGAAGTGAAAACAAGAATGTAACATATGCTTCCAAATAAGGAGTCTGAGAAACATACTGATAAAATTAGAGAGGAGAAAAAAAATAAACCCCCAAAATGCAGAATTACAGAAATCTAAGGAGCCCAGACGTAAAAAACAAAAACAAAACATGAAGAATTTGGAGAGGTATAATGACCAAGAAAAAGGTAAACCATTTGGAAGTAGTATCCCAGACTAACCACTAAGGTGATACCAGTAAAGCATTAAATGATCCTGCTTGTCTGTTTATTTGGTAGAGACATAACATTGTTGTTAGAATACAGCTAAAAACGCATTTAAAATTTTTTAAATTTATTTCTTTAGTTGTATTTTTTTACAACTATCTAGGTGGAAAGAGTCTGCAAGCTGTCCTGTGGATTCCATGTTTTTCAGTTGCTTCAATTGCCAACTCAGTTACAATATTTGCATGGTTTTTAATGGCTTAGTCATTTAAAAATTGTTGAGTAGGTATGTGTTCTTCATAGGATTGCTCTGAAGAGTAACAGTAAGTCCTTCATAACATGAGGTCCAAATTATATTAAATCATTAATAGCACTTCAAGTATTTTCCCAAATAATGTAGTATTTGTTATTATGTTACATCCTTAAGCCTGCTAATTTTTTAAGATTTACAAAGAAAACTAGCTAAGATCATTTCTTTATCATTCACAATTTGTTCTTTATATTTCACTTTGTATAGTCAACATAAAGTTATAACTTTATATGAAAAGTATTTCTAAATATATAGTTAAAAAATAAATGCACCAAAAAGGCTATGATCATATGAATTTCCATGACTCACTCTGAATATCTACATATGAGGAAAGAGCTAAAAACCATCATTATTACTCTACTAATTTGAAATCTATGATGATGCAACTTGGACACAGCTTTTGGAACTGTGAAAATGTTTTACGAAACAAATTCGTAGTGAATATAACTAACATGAGTATGTTTTAAAGCAAGGTTTATTATTTATTGTAAATATATACTCATAATCAAAAAATTAAAGAAATAAAATTAATAGTCTAAACTCTGTTTTCTTTGTTAATCCAGCTCGTATAGATCCAAGGTAATAGGAAATTATGGAGCATTTACGCAACTCACCTGCAAAAGCGTCTAAAACATTTGCTCAAAATATTTTTATATCTCTTATTCATAGTCATTTTTATTGTTTTCTTCCACATTCTATCTCATTTTCTGTTTTGTTGTGTTTCCAGCTTGCAAAATACTTGCATTTTATGTGTAACCTCCTTTCCTATTTAGGAAAAGTATATGATATTGCGTATCTATTTATGTCTCTATTTCTCTTGGTTTCCATTTGTGTTTATCTAATCTGATTGACTTTTATCAAGGTGTTTTATCCTTGAAATTGACTTTTCAAGCTTATCAAAGGTAAACGTTTTCCTGACTTCATGCTCTTTTGCTGTCCATAGGTTTTATTTTAGATCTAGAAAGGGAAGCATTGCTCCATAAGGGCCTCTGACCCAGAGGGTCAAAAAGAATTCATCAAGGCCCACAATAAAAAGAAGAAGGAGAAGGAGAAGGAGGAGGAGGAGGAGGAGGAGGAGGAGGAGGAGAAGGAAAGAAGAAGAAGAAGAAGA
>NW_016809495.1:198904-254673 GCF_001698545.2 Rhinopithecus bieti | reverse complement strand
AAAAAAACTAGCCGGGTGACGAGGCGGGCGCCTGTAGTCCCAGCTACTCGGGAGGCTGAGGCAGGAGAATGGCGTAAACCCGGGAGGCGGAGCTTGCAGTGAGCTGAGATCCGGCCACTGCACTCCAGCCTGGGTGGCAGAGCGAGACTCCGTCTCAAAAATAAATAAATAAATAAATAAATAAATAAATAAATAAATAAACATCACTAAGCCAAGAATGAAAACAATGCTGATGTCTTGAGTATAATGCAGGAAGAATCATCATAATTTTGACAAAATTATAGGGATATGTAAGTACACAAAACAATAATAATGAGATATAGAGGATACACTATAAGTAGATGTTCTTTTATAATCTAGCTTTTTTAAGTCAGTTCATTGTTGTTATCTTTGTTGTTGCTATTGTTTTATTAGGTTGGTGCAAAAGTAATTGTGGTTTTTGACATTAAAAGTAATGGCCAAAACCTCAAGTACTTTCTCACCAACCTAATAACAACATGTAAAGGGATATGGAACAATCAACATTTCAAGTCAAAATATATCTCCTTCTTGTAGGCCAGGTGCGGTAGCTCACGCCTGTAATCCCAGCACTTTGGGAGGCTGAGGCGGTCGGATCACGAGGTCAGGAGATCGAGACCATCCTAGCTAACACGGTGAAACCGTGTCTCTACTAAAAATACAAAGAATTAGCCAGGCGTGATGGCGGGCACCTGTAGTCCCAGCTACTCAGGACGCTGAGGCAGGAAAATGACCTGACCCAGGAGGTGGAGCTTGCAGTGAGTCGAGATTGCACCACTGCACTCCAGCCTAGGCGACAGAGCAAGACTCTGTCTCAAAAAAAAAAAAAAAAAAAAAATTATCTACCTGGTAAAAGAGATGTAACACTTAAAACCTCAGCGTCATATTTAAACAGATTTGTGCAGCATTACTATTGCTAAAAGGAAAATAGTATGCATTTATATTTCTATTGGCTTTAGTGTAATTGGATGAACGCAGAAACTTCACTTTCAGTAGGGTCATACGTACATTTTATAGACATATTGTGCACAACTTTTAAAACTAAAGCTGAGAATTCAAGGCACAGATATTTTAGGATCAATTGTCAACAAAGAGAATGGAAATGCAGATCTTCAATCTTTTTCCACCTATGGGAACCTCTTTATCTAACAATGAAAATGCATCAGTGTTAAGGAATTCTATGGATGAGCTAATTAAAATATAAAAATATGAAATTACTGGAGCCTATATTTGAGAGTTGTAAGATCAGCATCAGATGGGATTCTTAATAAATACTAGAATACATTTATTTAGTCATCAATGTCAAAACTCTGGAATTATGGTCAAGCTACAACTTGGGGCCAAGCGTATTTCATAGGATGGTACCCATCTTATGTACAAAAATGAAAAAAAGATCAAGAATGTCTTATGTAGAATTCTAGAGAAAACCGAACTGATTGTTTAAAACTAGTAAGTGACAGATATGTTCCATCTTCACACAAGGAGCAATAGACTCAAATTACAATCCCCCAAAAGTATGTATGAACCTCTATGTGTGTATAGAAAGAGAGAGGAAGAGAGGAAAGACAGAGAAAAACTGTGTGAAGCTAAGAAAGCTAAGAATATTCAAAAGCAGCCTAAGAAAATAATCACATTTTCCCAAGACTATTGAAGGAAACCTAACACACCTACTGTGGCATTGTCACATGACTTATTAAAAGTTACTTTGTGTGCTGCCAAAGATCAAAATGGTCATTTCAATTCAAATGTTTTTCAACTCCAGACAAAGGAATTTGTGTGTGCTGAACAAATTAGTTTTTCTTACCCAAATGAACTAATACATGTAAAACACTGGAAGCAAACCTTTATGACAGTGTACTCTCAGGAAAAAAAAAAAAAAAAAACAAAGAAGCCTTTTAAAAAAGACACTAAAAGAAAAGAAAATAATTTTAAATTAGGCATTTGACATAGAATGGCCTTTGAGAGAGAAATATGAATTTCCAGACTACTATATTTTTCCATTGCTTTGTAAAATTTATCTTCTTTACAGATAAGCTGCAAAGAATATCTACAAAGAAACAGACATGCAGGCAAAAATAAAACAATTTAAGTCGATTCATCAAGCATTATGATATTTTTCTTTGTATTTATGTAAATGTTTGGCTACATCAAGAAGAAACAAAATAATAGTATCCTTCATAAGTTAGCACATCCACAGTCTTTAAAACTAAGGAATTGTAAAATAACATATGTTTACAGGCATGATATATGGATCCAGTAGTGTACCTAGCAACCATCCTCATTCTAAACAGAAGCTAACCACAAAACAACGAAAGAGAAAGATTAAAGTAAAATTCACAAGACATCATTATGAACTTTGAAAATTTTACTTCATCGGGCACTGAAATTTTGTCATTATATATAGCAAGAATTCTTTTTTAATAAGATTGCAAATGCACTGCATTTTCTCTAGTGGAAACAAAGTTAAGTATATATAATTACGTATGCCTCTAGCCTTCAATCTCTTATTTTTTATTCTTGTCTTTCATTATAACAGATAACTGAATTATTTTAACATAGATAACTTGTTGCAATGAAATTTTGTCATCCATGCATCCTTTAATTCAAGCACGTAGTTTCTAGGAAATTTCTGAAACAATTACTAGAATATGCGGTTTCTGTTACATATGATTATTATATAAATCAGAAAATTTTGTTGGTAATAACTTCCATACTTGAAGATTTCTTAGAGACCATCATACTAAGCCCTTTATTTGCATAGAAAATTTGGTGGTAGAAACTGACACAAGTCACACAATTAAAATTGGCACTGCTAGAATTTGAATCCAGAGCCAGACTTAGAATCAATCCTCCATATTTATAGTTCCTTATTATGCCCCTATTCCAGACTGTAACCATATTCATAGTTATGGTTAAAACTGTTTCATATTTTATTATTTATTATTATTGTACTATGTCACCTGGGTTGAATTGCAGTATCAAAAAACTGTGTGTAGAGTTATATCTTCACTGACAACACTGTAGCTGAAAAATACAATCTGAATTATTTGAAAATAAAACAATTGAATCTAAAATTTTTTTTTTTTTTGAGACAGGGTCTCACTCTGTCTCCCAGACTGGAGTGCAGTGACACAACAATGGCTCACTGCACCCTTGACCTCCCCAGGCTCAGGTAAGTCTTCCACCTCAGCCTCCCAAGTAGCTAGAACTATAGGTGTGCATCACCATGCCTGGCTAATTTTTGTAGTTTTTTGTAGAGATGGGGTGTTTCCCAGGCTTGTCTTGAACTCCTGGACTCAAGCAATCTGCCCACCTTAGCCTCCCAAAGAGCTGGGATTACAGGTATGAGCCACCGCACCCAGCCTAAATAAATAAACATTGAAAATGAAATAAATGAAAAACATAACCATATTTCAAATAATTCACCAATTTACACACTTACTGATCTAGGCATTTTTAGGGTACGCAATTATGTCACGAAGGAAGGAGTTTATAATCTCTTATGAGAGAGACAGAGAGAAAAAAAGAAACACTGAAAATGTCTCTGTATATTACTTAGGAGTTGAAGACTGAAACTGCTAAGTTCAGAAAATTTTTTAAAAGGTACAGATTTTGAATTTAAAAAAATTACACATAGCTGGAGACTTCAGGGGATAGCATGGGAGAAATGACATTTGAGTAATGTCTTGAAGATTGTAAAGAGTGGGTTCATAAAGATTATTTTAAGGATATTCATGACATAGGGAATGAAATGACAAAAGTATTGAGTTCAAATGTGCATAAGAGAATGAACTGTTCACCTTGACTGGAACATGAAATGTGATCTCACAAAGGGTAGGCGATGCTATTTGCCAGTTTAGGATACCAAACTTTGAATCACAGATAATGAGTAGTCATAGAGAATTTCCAAATAGAACAATGCTTGCAATTATGCCTCTGCTGTGGAGTGTGGTTACCCAAGCCAAACCAATCACGTCTCTTTGTAGTTAATCTCTGGGAGAGAGACAAAGGGGCAAGCTTTTTCAGGTGGACTGGAAATGAGAACCACTAAGTGAAGCAAATACAGAAAGAACTGAGTGGATAGTTGAGAAGGTGGTAATGTTTACATTCCTGGAACCCACTACACTTTCCAGGATAAGATAAGAATTTTCCACCAATTGCAACTGAAAGTATTCTCACTCATAAAAAAAGAAAAAAAGAAAAAAAGAAAAAAAAAAGTTTATCCGACAGCAATGCAGCAATGTTGCCAAGGTAAAGAGATCAAAGGTTGTAAAAATAGTAGGAATTTCTTGCAGGAGGTAAAAGGGTCTGACCTTTGAACAAAAGTTGGAATGGAAAAGCAGGGATGAATTCAGAGGATTTTGGAAAGAAGAGGTAACCTTAAGGAATATTACTAACATTGTCAAACACTGGTCTAAATGCTTTTTAGGCATCATCTAATTTAATGCTCAGAGAAATCCATCATAACAAGATTTCTTTTCATCATGGCAAATAAGAAAGTGAATATTTAGAGAAATTATGAATAAAGAGCAAAGCTGGAATTCAAATCAGGTCTTTAATTCAGAATACAATATCCTAATTTGAAATGTATGGTAGAGAAAGGAAAGACAGAATGACTTTGCTCTTGATAATAGAGAGGAAAGGGATCTTTTTGGAGGAACAGGGAATTCAAGAGGAAAAAAATAATGAAAAGGAATTATTATACTTTTAAGTTTAGTCACATTAGATTTTAGAATTCATGCAGAAACTAAGTTGACATCTTGCAGTAGCTGAATATCTCCGATACAAATTTGGGGAAGATCTGCTTAGCAATGACAGTTTAAGTCATTATACTGCCAAGCAAGAAAGTGTAGAGTAAGGAAACAATAGGATCCAAATCTGATTTAAAGATATGAAGAATAAATAGCAGCCAAAACAAAACTGAAACGTAAAAACAGAACTAGTATTTACAATATCATAAAAGACAAAGAAGAAAAATGCATTAACAGGAATGAGTGTTCACTCAATAAATGTGTCCTCTGCATGGAGACAACACAGACATAGACAGATAGACAGACAGGTGGATGGATAGATAAGTAAATAGGGATACATCACTGCATTCATACATACCTCTCTAAATATCTGCATCATCTGCCTCTATATCTATGTATATCTGTGATTGAATGATTGACTGTAACTTAGAGCTTCCAGTGAGCACTTAAAGTGAAAACTTTGTGTACTCGAATTACTTATATCTTTTAACTGAGCTATAAAGCACTATTTATCATTTTATGTTGTACACAAGGCAGTTATGTTGTGTTTATGAACATATGGCTTCAAACACTGGATAAACTGTTGAAACTGATGGGCACAAAGAAACAAAATACTCAATAAACGTCTGATCGCTTCTGTCATTTCATCCATGTATTTCAATGCAAATAATTTAAATTATAAGAATGAATACTTCCTATTTTCTTAAATACATTTCAGTTTCCTGCTTAGCTTTTAATAGCTTCCTCCCTTGATTAATTGAGTGCAATTATCTTCTTAAAAGAAATCCTACTCAAGTTAAATAATAATCTTTTCTAGAAAACATTTTAAAACTTTTATTTCATTGAATGAAAATAGTATCAAAGAAAACAATATACATATTAAATTTCAAGAAAAGTATTTGACTTNACTGATGGGCACAAAGAAACAAAATACTCAATAAACGTCTGATCGCTTCTGTCATTTCATCCATGTATTTCAATGCAAATAATTTAAATTATAAGAATGAATACTTCCTATTTTTCTTAAATACATTTCAGTTTCCTGCTTAGCTTTTAATAGCTTCCTCCCTTGATTAATTGAGTGCAATTATCTTCTTAAAAAGAAATCCTACTCAAGTTAAATAATAATCTTTTTCTAGAAAAACATTTTAAAACTTTTATTTCATTGAATGAAAAATAGTATCAAAGAAAACAATATACATATTAAATTTCAAGAGAAGTATTTGACTTCTTTCTTTATGAAAATAGTTTGAATTAAGAAGAAAGAGTAATTTCCACATTTAAAATAAGTCTTAATGGTATATAATCAAGGAGATTTTATTTTAATGTTATAATGCATGGTTAGTTTAAGTCCTGAGGTGTCCTTTTGAAGAATCTTTATTTTTGCTTATTATAATTTTTAAGGCTTCAAGGAAATATTCATTTGCCAGAAGAAAGGAACTCACAAGGTAGACTGAAATGATTTGATGGAACAGCATGAAATACAGCTACTCCCTGCCAAACCCAGACACAAAGCCAAAAGGCTTATGAAGGAAGAATACAGGCACAGCAGTTCTCAGAAGATGAATCAAAGGGCAAGTTAAAAAACAAAAAGATATATTGGAAACATACTTTCTTAATATATGAAACTATAATTATTATTATCAAATGCAGAAAAATATAAGAGTAAAAGAATTGCTAAGAGTTTAGTATGGCAGATGAAAAGAGTAGGTGCAATTAAAGGAATAAAACTTTTCCCTTCTGTATGAGAATTTGACCTTCTTTTAAAATTCTATCTCTGATCCCCTGATAACCTGACAAGGGAAGAATGTCAACTATAATCTTAGGTGGCATTTCTACATTAAATTGCTTCTGGATTTGAAAGGAATGTTAATACTTAATAGTAAGCCAAGGCTTTGAGCTTAGTGCAGTGGTTCTTGTAACTGGCATGTCTCTTCAAGGACCCTGGAAATTCTGCCTATAGATTTGTTACAAGAGACATTGGCTCCTGTGGGGCAGAGGATTCTCCCAGAGTTCCCATCCCCAAATTATGTAGACCTTGTTTCCTTGTCTATGAGTCATCATCTAGGCAGTGGTTCTTAACCTGGGGTGATTTTGCCAGTCGGAGACATTTGGCAATGTCTGGAGACAGTTTGTATCATCATGACATAGGGGAGAAGGACATATTACTGGAATCTAAAGATTACAAGCCTACGTAGCCTCTAAACACCATACAATAAACAAGTTAGAGCCTCCTCCACCACAAAAAAATATACATATTCTGGGCAAGAAAACTGTGTTGGAAGACTGCGTTTGGGACAATTAGCAGTAGCCCTGGTCTCTACTCTCTAGATGCCAGGAGCATTCCTTTTCCTCCACTGACTCAATTAAAACATGTTTTTACACATTTTCAAAGATCTGCAGGGAATAGGAGTGGAAGGGCATGTTGGCAAGCTATTGTTTCTGTCTTATACCCTTGTATGTGAATTTTGATACCAAATATGCCTCTAGTAGTCCCGCAAGTTTAAAAGCAGTGGAATCTAAGACCCTTGGTAGATTATTCAATACAGGAATGTAGTACAAAGTAAAGTTATTAGTGTCACGTAATATAACCCAACATAATATGATATATGCAAAACCAAAAAATGTGTGGCTGGTACTGAATATTAAAATATGATATTACATCAAAAATTGATAATAAAGATACAATTGCTAACAACATATAAGCTGAAAATCTATATGAATACTGCCTGGAGGGGATTAAACACTCTAGTAAATATGTGCCCATTGCTGGAGGGAGAGGAAGTCATGTCTTTCTGTCAAATACTGCCTTTGATTTCTCACTTTCAGATTGGCTTTATCATGCATTTATTAAAGTACTTTTTTGACAATCAATTTCTTATATTTTACTTAACATCTGAAATTCTTTGAATTTATTTTTTTCTAATCAAAGACCAAAATACATGGGTCTTTGATTAGAAAAAATTAACTTATACCCTTGTAAGTTAATTTGATAGCACTTTATATTTCCCTCTGCACTAAGCATATTATTGTTGGTATATTTAAAATAAATTGATAATATCACAGGAATATTCATATGATATATTATTGTTCACCTTTATGTGTGATTTATTATAAGTATTTATTGTTATTACCTTTGTGTTACAGGGGAGATGATCACAGTATGTATGAAATGCCCAAATTCTGTATTTGGGAAGAATGAATTTAGTTTTTGGAATAAAGATAAATTCTTTTTTAACTAAGAAAGATTATGAAGGCACAGAATTTTATAGTTATACATATATATTTATATATGTGTTTATGTTCATTTTCTTAGAAGAAACTATATTTCCATAAAGCAAAAAAGGGAGAAAGATAAAAGCCCGCAGGAACAGAGGCATGTAAACTTTTTATTGAAAATTTAACTCAGTGGGGAGTAGTGGTTCACACCTTCGATCCCAGCACTTTTGGAAAGCTGAGATGGGAGGGGCGCTTGAGGCCAGGAGTTTGAATCCAGGCTGGGCAACACAGCAAGACTCTGTCTCTAAAAAAATGTAAAAAACAGCCCAGCATGGTGGCTCACACCTGTAATCCCAGCTACTCGGAAGATTGAGGATTGCCTGGGCCAAGGATTTGAGGCCATAGTAAGCTATGATTGTGCTACTGCAATCTAGCCTGGGCAAGAGAGAAACCCTGTCTCAAAAAATGGAAAAAAAAAAAAAAAACCTATAAAATAAATTTAACTTAATCACATATCTGAAGGGTTTCAATGGGAGAAAATATCCTCATGGCCTTAAGGTATTATGGGAATGATATAATGATATTATCCAGTTGAATTCATTTTTGCATAGTTGGGGTGGACAGAAGTACCTAGCTGACAATACCAATAAAAATAAGTCTTGCCTGGCTTAATTTGTACCTTTAATCATTCTGTTAAAACTACCTGGTCACTCTCACACTTCTTTGCATAGATGCTGAAAAATAAAATTTTTAATCCATACACTTTTCTAAATATTAAATTTTGGTTGTACTTACATTAAGATAGCAGCAGAGAAGAAACCAGAAAAATAAACTATGCACTTATTTTCCTTACATGAGCCACATACTTGATAAACTGATCTTCTTTTCAGATAATGTGTAGTCAATTGTTGTATCTAGATATAATATATATATAGATATAATATAATATATATATGTAATGCATGTACCTGCATCCTTAAGTATATTTGGAAAATAACTTTGAATTACCTTAAGTTTCTCTAGAGTCTCTTGGATAATCTCAGGGTAAGCTTCAAATTTTGAGTATAAATTTATATTCTGGAAGAAAACCAAAGGCTGTTAAGAATCAAGTCACTTTGGTATAAGAAATGAATACATTAGATAAGAACCGTTTAGTGTAAACATACACAACCATTAGAATTAATTCTCAACGATCTGTATAGCAATATTACAGGATAGTCTGAGAAAGGCAATATGAAATAAAACTAGTGATTTTGAAAAGAAACATGACCATCTTGTGTGTCTTCAAATGAAAGTTTTACTTTGAAGCTCTAAATTGTCTTCCTACATATAAAGCTAGTGTCCATGGATGCTATCCATAAAGATCTTTCATCATCACCAAGAGGCAGTATGGAGGGGTGCGACTTAGCTAGGACTTAAATGCAAAGATTGGAAGAATTGTTCTAAAAACCGAGCAGGAGAATTAAAGCTACCGAGAGGGCAAATCTCAATTCCATAGCCTTATGAGGATCTGAAAGAGATGGACTGAATTATTCGAAAATAGAAACAGACCGGACAGAAAATTGTTCAAGAGCTACTGACCTGGAAAGTCATTATTACCTCTCCTAATAAATAAAAATTCATTTATTCATTTGTAAAATTTTGGATAGTCTTTTTGCCTGGCTAGACCTTGTATTTCCTCTTTTATCGTAATTACCTTTATCTTTGAATTAGTTTTGATTAATCCCTAGTCACACTGATATTTCCAGAATAATTTTGCTTAAAAAAATCACAAATTGTTATATTATCTCATACACTATTTCTATCTATCTCAACCTACAGAAACATTACTCATAACTTGCTAACAACAGTGAGCATATGTGTTAGAGCACTTTCCAATCTATCTTTAATTTTCTTTTCTTTGTAAGGTTCATGAGATTTGCTTTTGTTCTGAATATTCATTTTGATTAAAATAACTGCATACTCTCTTCATTAGAATTTCTTGAAAAAACTCAAAAATAAAACTGATCTCCTGGCTTTCTCCCTTCACCTAATTGTCTCGCTTTGGAAACTGAATAGGGGAGGAACATCGGTTTATCAACAGTCCTGTTTTTTCCTTCATGAATTTTTCTTTGTTTGGAAAATACAAATTATAGGGGTGTATTAATTGATTTGGAATTAGGTAAAAGGCATTTATTTAACGAATTCTAACACTAACATCTGTCTTTGGTTTGTTAGTGGGTATATTTTATACTCTAACAGAAATATCATAGGTCATTAGTTGAAGGTACAACAATGTGCATATCCATGTGGAAGACTACACCAAATAGTAACATTCCAATGCAATATATTTCTCCACTTCTTCTCCGCTCTCCTCTGAATATACTCACATTACTAAAAACTTTAATAGTCTTTGAGATGAACCTAAAGGCGCTTCTTCAAAATAAAATGGTTATAGTTTATCATATTAAAATTGTACATACAATTTTATAGTATAAATATACTTATTACATACCGATATGAAAAACAATACTTTCTTTGAGGGCAGACAATAAGCATATCTGGTTCCCTGTTTTTGGTTTGTTTTGTTTTGGTTTGAGACGAGTCTCGCTCTGCACGTCTGCTTTGAGTTCAGTGGGGTGAGATCTCTGCCTTCGAACTCCACCGTCCTGGGTTTCGCAGCAATCTCCTGACTAAGCCTCCGGAGTACTGGGACTGAAGGTGCACACCACCTACGTCCAGCTAATTTTTGTATTTTTAATAGAGATGGGGTTTTACCATGTTGCCCGGATGGTCTTAATCTCTTGACTCACGATCCACACCACCTCAGTCTCCCAAAGCGCTAGGATTACAAGTATGAGCCCGCTTGCCTGCATATTCCTGGTTTTCGCTCATTTAACATATATATTTGAAATTCAATGGAACTTTGATTCAATTAATATTCCAACATCCGGTATTTGTTTAGAAAGTTGTTTTGTTGGCTGGGCTGCAGTGACTCACATCCTGTCAAAGCCCAGCCTTTGGAGGCGAGGCGGGGTGGATCACCTGAGGTTTCAGGAGTTGGAACAGCCTGACCAAAATGGAAAAACCCTCATGTCTACTAAAAATACAAAATTGGCTGGTCATGGGGCACATGCATGTATCCAAGCTACTCGGTGGCTGAGTCAGGAGAAATTGCTTGCACGAGGGAAAGGTCGGAGGTTGTGGTGAGCCGAGATCATGCCACTGCATCCCAGCCTGGCACAAGTGGAAACTCAGTCGAAAAAGAAAAAAAAAGAGAAAAAAGAGGGAAAAAAAGAAAGTTGTTTCAGTGTGTTTGGTAACTCTATAACATACTGTGATTTTAAATACCATGAATTAAATTAATATATGTAATACCTTTATTTTCAATTATGTAATTCTAATGCTGCTTCAAATAAAAATGGAGTCAAATATTTAAAAAAAATTGTATTACACATATCCAAAAAATGGGAATAAATAACAATGGATAAAATTTTAATGTTATTAAAAGTTATTAATTAATGTTATTAATGTTAAAAAAGTTTGAAACAAAAATATTTTTGTTTCAAAAAACTTATATTTTCAACTTCATACTCTGGTCCATAATCTGTGTGGTAACTGGCAATTGTAGAAGTTAAAAGTCATAAAGAAAAAACCTTTTGCTTTCTAAAAATTAGCAATGTGAACAAGAATTAATCAAACTATTTCATTGCTGTAACTATGTTACTCTTAACAGGATATAGAATGGTCTAAAATATCTCTAGGCTTCTGTCCCTCATTTTGTACAAATTTTAACAAGAGGCAAATTAATTAGTGAGAGTAAATAATTTGAAAAGTTTGTATAAACTTTATAATTTTATAAATTATATTGCTTCCTTTTAAACATAACATTAGCTAAGAATAAACCTCATTTAGATATTTAGACCCATAAGTGGATGGTTCCATTATTTATATTATTTAGAAATATATATATGTACTATTTCCTTTTAGGGATGGATGCCCTTCACTCATTGATGTCCTATATACAATTCATTCTGTGCTCCCTTAGTTTTTTTGAGTGGTTATTGTTTAGTTGGATGCAAGTAAAACTAAGCAAGTAAAACATGTCTTGAAAATACTGGATTTTTTTCTATCTTATTTATTATTGCCACCTCTTTTACATTATTTTATGTCTTAAAAGATAAAATTATACATAAATGTGTGTGTGCTCGTGTGTAAAATAGGCAGTTCAGAATTTACCAATGTAATAAACATCTTAAGGGAGAAATCTGTATGCAGCAAATCCTCAGCTACCCCTGAAACTTAAGTAATAAAGAAACAGGTGATATGGTTTGGATCTGTGTCCCTGCCCAAATGTCATACTGAAATGTAATCCTCAGTTTGGAAGTGAGGCCTGGTGATAGGTGATTGGATCTTGGTGTGGGATTTCTCATGAATGGGTTAAACACCATTCCCCCTTGGTACTGTCATTGCAATAGGATAGTGTGAATTCTCGTGAGATGTATTCATTTAAAAATGTGTAGCACCTCCCAGGTTACTCTCTTGCCCCTGCTCTGGCCATGTGATGTGCAAGCTCCCACTTCACCTTCTGCCATGATTGTAAGCTTCCAGAAGCCTACCGAGAAGCAGATATCAGCATCATGCTTCCTATACAGCCTGCAAAACTGTAAGCCGATTAAACCTCTTTTCTTTATAAAGTACCCAGCCTTAGGTATTTCTTTATAGCAATGCAACAATAGACTAACAAACCAGGCATGAACATTTTGTGTGTTGTATTTACACAACAAATTTACTGTTGAGTAAACTTATATTTACTCAGCAAAGTTACTGAACAGCTATAATGTAAAATATATTATGCTGGGAATACAAAATATATAAAGCATAGCTTGTTATCTGCATTGATGTACTTAATTGCTAAGGATGATACAAAATATATATATATATGTATACATATGTATGTCCACATATGTATGATATAACTTAGTTTTAATATTACATATTAATATTTCTTACATGTAGCACAGGTATCCAAGTTAAGCAAATGATAAATTATTTTCAAATTAAAAAAAAAAAATCAGGATGAACATGGTGACTCATACCTGTAGTCTCAACATTTTGGGAGGCCGAGGCAGGAAGATCACTTGAAGTCAGGTGTTAGAGACAAGCCTGAGCAACATAGCAAGACCCTGTCTCTACACCAAATTTAAAAATTAGCCAGGTATGGAGGTGCACACCTGTAGTCCCAGCTACTCGGGAAGCTGAGGTGAAAGCATCGGTTGAGCCTGATTTTACTGAGCAAAGTTGCTGTAAGCTATAATCATGCCTCTGTAGTTCAGCCTGGGCAACAGAGTGAAACCCTGTCTCTTAAAAAAATGACTATAAAAGTTAGACTGTTAATCAATTTAAAAACATTATCTGAATTCCTACACTATTAGTTTTGCAAGAATAAGCCTTAGATAGGCATGTAGGCAAGATCTGCTGGCAGAGACTATATGTCTGGAAAATGAACCTTTGATGTACTCAGGAATATTCTGGAGTTGTTACCAGTTATTTGTACCTGGAAACCAGTGACATATAAACAGGTTCTTCAGAAGAGTTGGAAATATATGGAAGGGAGGTCCTTGAAAGCCATGATTACATGCTCCTCACCTAGAGCTGGCAAGATTGCCTGCATTCAGTTGCCTTCCTGGGCAGGCCAGGGAAGTTTGCCTCTGAGAGGAAATGCTGTTGGATTATACCCCCTGCTTCAGGAAGTCACCTTGGGATGCAGATAAATTGTATCATCTTACCTGTGTTAAAATAACTAAACTTTGCCTGTGTCTATCGGTATTTTTTACTCAATTATGTTCATCCCTGTCACACTAGACAACTGTGCCACTGTTAATTGTCATTCCTATTATAGAGTTGAATTTTAAAATCTTATGCTGAATTTATTTTCTAGGGGACTAATTAAGAGGCAGGAAAAAGGAAAAAACAGGAAATTTAGTTAATCAATAAAATTCTGAAGTTAAGTATATTCTATGGAGAACGGAGATTCTGATTTCTTGAAACTTTAATTTGAAGTTCTCTAGAGCCATCTGGGTTCTGTAGCTTTTATTAGTATCAGAGCTTCTGCAGAAAGGAGTGAGCAGAGTGAAAACTAATTGCACTAATAGCTGCAGGAACATTGAAGCTTTGTGCATAACTCAAAGAAGCTCAGAATCCTGTGCTTACCAACAAGATTGAAGTGTTCCAAATTATATCAAATTTCTTTTGTGGTCCTTAAGGTTTTTTTTTTTTTTTTTTTTTTTTTTTTAATGGGAAGCAGTTTCTCTCTCTTTTCTTTTTTTCAGAAACCTGTTTTCACATGATCCTCATACCCATGAACAGACTGTCATGAGTATAGAGGCCACTGAGAAAAAGGCAATATTCCATTGCTGAATGGAACCTAACATCTCTAAAACCTGCCTTATTTGGAGAAAAAACTCATAATCAATTAGAAATCAAGCCAAGTTATTTGTCATCTGTTTGCAAATATCAGCTTGCATATTTATAAGACAAATAGCATAACTGGAATCTGAGGTTCTATAGAAGAGGGGCAGGGAATGGTTAAGCAGCACCCAGAACCTTGTCTCTCACCCCACACTCATATCTCATACACAAATACATTTGTAGCTAAGCAGTTCCACGCATAGTATTTTCATACTTTAATTATTCTCTAAAATACAAAATAATTCATTCTGCCAACAACTTTAAGTCTAATAGAAAAATAGACATTTTTGGACTAAATTCTATTTTCAAGTTTCTGAGTTACAAAAGAGTTAGATAAAAATGACATCGTTTATTGATGTGCATGGTTTTACCTAATTCATCTGTTTAATGAAAACTTTATGCCATATATTTAACAAATAGTATATCAACTAAAATTTGCAGTAGCACTGTTAGAAATTGAGTAGACTGTGTTTAGTTTTCCTCTCTTTCAGCAGTGTCTTTACCATTGGGCAGCCCAGTTACCAGGGCATTCTGTAAAAACCAAACAATAGTAACACTGGTGCATTTTCTTGACCCTTAAGTGTGTAGATTTAGGTGGTTTTAATGCCAAAAGCAAATGTAAAGTCCATAATATCTACATTTTAATTAGAACTATAACCGTGATTTCAGTAAAATATAAAATAGTTAAAATGTATCTTATTCAATTCTCAGAGTAAAACAACTACCTGCTAAGATTAAATAAGGCAAAAATTCAGCATCTAAGACTTTCCTGAATTATCACTATATTACTAGATAATTATGTAATTCACTATTACAACTTCAGGTATGCAAATATAACATTTCAATGATTAGATCTCCATAATTTAAGCAAAGAGATGCTTGAAATAGGTAGATAATTTGGGAAAAGGACATACAATTGCCTGAAGTAAAAACATGGACTGTGAAAACAAACATATATTACAACCTGAATTAGCAATTACTTCCAGTTTCCACTTTGCTTATTGCACATGGACAGTTTCTCACCATTAGGTTTGTTGATTCTTTGGCATTAACCAACCAGATAACACCATCATAATTATCATACACACACACACACACACACACACACACACACACACACACACACATTAACCGACCAGATAACACCATCATAATTATCATACACACACACACACACACACACACACATTAACCAACCAGATAACACCATCATAATTATACACACACACACACACACACACAAAACCCACACAACTCTATTAGTGTGTATAAACTAATGCAAAAAGCAGATTTAGGGTAGATTATAGTTTAAATTGGGTATCATTAATGTAGAAATAGTTCATTCAATCCCATTACAAAAATCACCTCATATTACTAGCAGAATAATGGTAACAATTCTTCCCTTGTCCCCACATGGAAATGCATAAAAGGGAATTTACTTACACTGAACGATGAGCTGCACCAAGGCTTCCCTTGGTTTCACGTTAAATCCATTGTATTGGCTGGTCTGACATCTGTACATTCCTGACATTTCCCTAGACACATTCACAATCCTCAGTGTTCCATCATAACTCTCCATTTGCATTGATCCATCAGGCATTGCAACTTCTTTATCCGCTCTAGACCAAAGGATGATTGGTTTAGGTTTGCCAGTTACTTGACATTGCAGTTCTATTGTGTCTCCTTCTCTGGTGACCAATGGTGATTTTTCCTGTGGAACAGTCAGATTGGGTGGAACTTGAAATGGGAAAAAGAAAATTTTTCAAGGTTAGTATAAACTGGTAAAGCATATTCAGATACAGAAAATCATAAGGAAATAATTTCTGCTGGTGGAAGAAATGTGACAATTCGGATGCTCAAAAACCTTGGGAATAAATGGAATATACTCTCACTTAAAATCATTCTTAATTGTTTTCACTGTATATTTTAAAATGAGGACTTCAAACATTAGCAAAATAAATAAGGCATTCAATTGAAAAATGAATGGTCAACATAAAAATAATCTTCTCAATGACCTGTAATAATTAGCCATTAACTGGGGCTTTAACATTTGCATTTCATAGAAGAGTAGCATTCAGCTATGTAGACTTAGCAGTCACAATAAGTGCAAGTAGTCAGAAAGGGAAAAAGAGAAACCTCTGATCTAAAATCATAAGGTTTGACTGGTTTAAAACTTGCCAAATTGCTAAGATTTAAGATTTGTTTTTTTCCCTAGTGGGAGTGAAATCAAGCAATTTGACAATCCATTCTATTTTCCATTTTTGTACTTTTAATTTTTTGTGATATTTGAATTTCTTATTATTTAACTTCATAATATTTTGATGTCATTGTAAATAGTTTGCCATAATGTTGCCAGTATTTCTACAAAGTTAATTTTAATTAAATCTTCAAAATATATTTCAATGAATATAAGAATTATAATTTTCTCAAGTAAAGCTAGTTTCTGATTTACAGAGGATATTTATGAAAAGTTAGATTGATTTTACTGTAACTTACTTTATTGTGCTGAAAAAATTTAATGTGATATGAGGGAAGTACTATACAATGATCTTTCTTACAAACATTATCACTAGTTCCACTGGAAGATTCTTATTTCTTATACAATTGTATATGAATTCAAATGCATTTGTGCAGTAGAACATCTATCAAAAAAGGGCAAGCTAAATAGAATGCTATACAAATACAAATAACCAGAAACATGAATAATTCTATCCTTCTGATAAATGTTATCTGTTCCCTTTGGAAGTAGTACTGCACATGAATGAAAAGTGAAAGGTTTTATTCTTCCTTTTAGTTTGATTATGCCCCAGTGTCCAGGTACAAAACCAAACATAGTTATGTTTAAAATTATTTTTCAACTAATTTAGAAATGTTGTTGCCCTCATTATAGAGACAAATTAATTCAAGTTCAAAGTGATATGAGAACTATCCTCCTATTCAAATATCTTCAATTCACTTTTTTATTTAATTCCTTCACTTATTTATTGTTTAAAAAACAAATTACGTAATGCATAACAGCTTCGAATTTAAACAATATGAAATATTAACCACCATCATTTTGAAGTAGATATATACATCCTAGAAATTGACATTAACAAAATACATGTTTAAAATGGCTTCATTTTATAAACCCAAATGGCTAAATAATTTGTTCCAGTATATGGAAACAATTAAATAATTTTGGCAAAGTATTTGTTCTTTTCAAAGTGAATGATGTAATTAAAATCTAAGCAGCATACTGTTAACAATGCGACTGGAATGGAACTATGATACTTACTCACCCTCCATGAGAAAGTGTGCAGAATAACCTCAGCATTTAACATTTATCATCCCCCTACTATGTGACAGGCACAATTAAGGATTTTATGTTTTCATTTAAACCCCCTTGATAATATTAAGGACCAAATATTTAATATTAAAATAAACAATTGAGAACATTGAGAATAAGAGATAATAAATCCTTCGATTTGAACAGAATACAAACAAAAACTAATTTATAGCAGGTAGCTAATGTAGAGATATGAATACTGAAGCAGGCTCAATAAACAACGGTATCTGGAATTAATAACTTTTGAGTGTTAGCAATAGACTCCTCTCTTCATGCTCATGACAAATTGGACAAAATCCCTGCCTGTCATTTGGTCACTGTTTCAAATATGAAAGAGTCAAGATGAATGTGAGGGAGTATACAATAAGTATTTTGCAAATTATCTTATCTATCTTTTATCATCTTATTTATTTAGTCATTTATTATTGCTATCACAGTGGATAAGGCCAACGTCTATATTTCTTAAATAACTACATAGATCAATTATCTATATCTGAATATTTTTCATATGTCAAAACTGCTTATAAGATATACCAACCCCAAAATAAATATCCAAATTTAGATAAATCTGTGTAAAATAAATGAAAAAATGTATAACTTTAAAGACTAATGGAGTGTTATTACTTGAAATATACAATCCATTTCTGTTCCAAAAACAAGCTACATGACCTTGGCCAACCAAAAACGCTGTCTGTATTAATTTTACTTTTGCTGGTTGTTGTTGTTTTGAGATAGTCTCGCTCTGTTTTCCAGGCTGGGGTGCAGTGGCGCAATCTCCACACAGTGCAACCTCCATGTCCCGGGTTCAAGTGATTGTTCTGCCTCAGCCTCCTGAGTAGCTGGGATTACAGGTGTGCAACACCACACCCAGCTAATTTTTTCATATGTTTAGTAGAGACAGGGTTTCACCATGTTGACCAGGCTGGTCTCAAACTCCCAATCTTAGGTGATCCACCCTCCTCAGTCTCCCAAAGTGCTGGGATTACAGGCGTGAACCACCGTGCTCGACCTTACCATTTTTGAAACTAAGAATTTGTACTTTATTAGTCTCAATGTTATTGATGTTCTGATTACAAGAATGAATAGTAAAAAGTTAAAATGAGAAGTGGTGTCAAAAGATAGTGCTTACTTCTTAACTTAATAAAATGGATTATTTAAACAACTTATTACATTAGACCATTCAAATCACAATAGATTCTTGACTGGATATAATTTTTTAAAATGTTATCATGCTAAATAGTTCAAATATCCCTTTTAAAATTTGTTTATGTTTTTCATGTATTTAGATAAACTTTCCTCTCTGCCGAATTAAAGTTACAGAAATATAAACCTCAATTTTAATCTCAATAACACAAAAATTGATTTTTAGATAAATTAGCCCAGGTTTTACAAAATAGCAAAATCTAGCTAAAAGATTATTTAATATCCATCTCTTCCTAGGCCAGATGCGGTGGCTCACGCCTATAATTCCAGTACTTTGGGCGGCCGAGGAGGGCACATCACAAGGTCAGGAGATCAAGACCATCCTGGCCAACACGGTAAACCCCGTCTCTACTAAAAATACAAAAAAAAAAAAAAATTAGCCGGTCATGGCAGTGTGCACCTGGAGTCCCAGCTACTCTGGAGGCTCAGGGGCTCAGGCAGGAGAATTGCTTGAACTCAGGAGGTTGAGGCTGCAGTGAACCAAGATCGCACCACTGCACTCCAGCCTCTGTGACAGAGGGAGACTCCATCTCAAAAAATAAAAAATAAATAAATAGATTTTAAATCTAGAAGTCAGGGTTAACCTTTCCCTACAACTCTCCTGGCCAAAAAAACTATAATTTCTCAAAGCTGTTATATGCTTCTCTATCCCTCTGTCCCCACTAAATTTTCTATCCCTTAGAATTACTCAACTCTCTTAATTGTTCCTGTAATTTTTTCTGTTGAGAGATCTCATTTGTTCTCATAGATTTCTCTCTATGTGTTGATAATAACAAATTATAACTTTATTCCAATGGCTCATAATTGCAGCCTGTCTTTATATTCCAAAAGTCTTTCAAACCTAAACACTATTTTATTTCTTGACTTAGTTACTAGTTAATTTCAACAGATTCCATCTGTTAATTGAAAACCATACAATATTATGTTTCACCATTTCCTCTTGTTCACCACTTCAAAACAGCCATCAAATCTTGTTGTTTCTTTATTTAAAACTATGTCTCATATCTGCCTGTTTCTTTTCATGGCCATAGGCAGTTTTCTCAGTAGAAGTCATCATTTTATCTTCTTGTGACAGCATCCTAAGTGGTCTCTCTGTCACTAGCCCCATTCTTCCAGGCTTCCTGCTGCCCTGTCTAAGCTTTATCATCATAAATAGTTTTGTTCATGTCACTATGAAGACTACAAACCTAGATGAGAGTGCTTGTCACAACACTGGTTTAGTTTAAAAAATAACCTGAAAACAGCTTAACGGAGTTGTTAAATAAATCATAAAACAGTTGAAAAATAGAATATGACACAGTCTTTTTAAATGATGATGCAATAGACCTGTATTTATTGATAAGGCATTTATATTAAGTGGGAAAAGCATGTTAGCAAGTAGTATAAATAGCTATAACCACTATTATTCAGTGTGTAAAACATGTCACTGTGCAGTATAAACAGTTATATCTAATTTTTGTATATTAAATAACTAGATATTAGCTGCTCTTGGCTCACACACACACACACACACACACACAGAAGTAACTATGCGAGATGATGAATATGTTAACTTACTTCACTATAGTAACCATTTTACTATCCATATGTATCCTATAATATGTTGCAATCCTCAAATATATACAATATATATATATTTTTAATTTCAATGAGTGTTAACAGGAAGCTTCTTGAAGGGTAGGCTACACATACATGCTCTGTTTTTATATTGTTATCATCTAGCACACCATCTCTCACATACAGAAATAGAGTACAAAATTTTACACCGAATATGTACATTAAGTAGCAAGGTAATTGGGCACCAATTCAGGGAAGAGGAGACTTACATAGGGAAAAGTCTAGAGGAAAATAAATCCTAGAAAGAACTATACCGAAACACTAAGAGTGGTTCTCTCTGAGTGTGGGATTACTGATACATTTTATTTTCTTTATTTCCCTCTTTCTTTTACTGTTTAAATAATATATATAGTACATATTAACATATTACAGGGCCCAAGAAGCTCAGAAAATTTTAAAATGTTAATTCAATCTATTTCCCAAAACTCATTCAATGAAAACTTCACATTTTAGTAACACAAATGTTTCACTCTGAAAATGATACTCTGAAAACATAGACTGAGAAATGCTTTTCTAAAATCACTAACTCCTGTTAACACTCCTTTACTGAAGTTTCACCGACTAGTTAACCTCTGAGCCCTTGAACGAGCAGTTCTTTTCCATGGTCAGAGCGTCTGACTCTTGCTGTCTTCTAGCACCCTCTGTCTGCCCCATGTGTTGAAACTCAGTTCAAATCTTATTCCTTTTGTAACCTCAGGCTGACCTGGTTACTTATTCTTCCTGACTACATACTACATCGTATGTTTTACCCATTTAACTTGTCCTTGTGACTTTGTCCTGTATTTTCTTCTATGTTTATATCCCTGACTAGGCAGCTCCTTAAAGGCACAGAGCCTTAAGCTGTCTCTAAAGTCTAGTGTCTTGCTTTCCTGCTTGGCACAGATAAGAAAGTTGTGAAATAATTGAGAAAGAAAGAAAGGCAGAGCAGAAGAAGATGGTAGGAACACAGGAAAATAAAAAGCTATCAAATAATAGATAATAGAGATAAACATAATCGATATGAATCGTGTGTTTTGGAACAAATGTGATAAATAATAACAAAATATAGTAATTCTACAATTAGTAGCTCATACAAGTAGCATAATCTTATGCAAAATACATTGTTAGAATATATTTCTGATGCAGATCTGGAGATGTGTGGGTGTGTGAAAAAGTTAAAGAAGTCAAGAAAAGATTCTTCCAGTTTTCTTTTTTCTTTCATTTAAATATTTGAATAGATAAGTTATGAATTATTTAAAAAAAAACAGAGGAGAGAGGCAATTTGAAGACATGAAATTTAATTTTATCATTTGGTTTTTAGGTCTTAAATCAAATTATTTTAAAAAAATTGTCTCATAATGAAAACATATCAAATTTAGCATAAATATCTGAAATGTCTATACCATGTAAGATCCATATTTATGCAATGTACTTGCTAGAAAAATTCACTCCTCCTCTACTCCCTCCTTGGCGACTGATCATGCACCCCTTACCATCTCATTAAAACCTAATCACCCTCACCCCACTCAACGCCAATATCCTATCCCGCCGCATGCTTTAAAAGGATTAAAGCCTGTTATCACTCGCCTGCTACATCATGGCCTTTTAAAGCCTGTAAACTCCCCTTACAATTCCCCTATTTTACCTGTCCTAAAACCAGACAAGGCTTACAGGTTAGTTCAAGATCTGCACCTTATCAACCAAATTGTCTTGCCTATCCACCCTGTAGTGCCAAACCCATATACTCTCCCATCCTCAATATGGATCCTCAAACATACTTTCCCTTACTATCCTTTAACACCCTTCCGGTCCAGCCTCTCTTTGCTTTCCCCCTGGGACCCTGTACCCGACACCCATCAGTCCCCAGCCGTTACCCTGGGCTGTTGGCCTGCCACAAGGTTTTCAGGATAAGCCCCCCTCATTAACTTTCCAGTCAAGCTCTTTCCCCATGGTTTAACTTTCCTTTTCCCTCCACCTTCTCACCTTATTCATATATATTGCTTTCCTGGGGTAGCCCCCCTCCTTTGAAATCTTCTCACAAGACACACTTCTGCCCTTTCAGCCATTATCTTCCTAAGCATTTATTCTCCAAAGGATATCGGGTATACCCCTCCAAAGCTCAAATTTCTTCACCATCTGTTACCTACCTCGGCATAATTCATCATAAAAACACACGTGCTCTCCCTGCCGATCGTGTCAGATTGATCTCCCAAATCCCAACCCCTTCACAAAACAACAACTCCTTTCCTTCCTGGGCATGGTTAGTGCAGTCAGAATTCTTTTTTTTTTCTTTTTTGAGACGGAGTCTTGCTCTGTCACGCAGGCTGGAGTGCTGTGGCCGGATCTCAGCTCACTGCAAGCTCCGCCTCCCGGGTTCTCGCCATTCTCCTGCCTCAGCCTCCCGGGTAGCTGGGAATACAGGCGCCGCCACCTCGCCCAGCTAGTTTTTTGTAGGTTTTTTTTTTTTTTTTTTTTTAGCAGAGACGGGGTTTCACCGTGTTAGCCAGGATGGTCTCGATCTCCTGACCTCGTGATCCACCCGTCTCGGCCTCCCAAAGTGCTGGGATTACAGGCTTGAGCCACCGTGCCCGGCCACAGTCAGAATTCTTATACAAGAGCCAGGATCGCGTCCTGTAACCTTTATGTCCAAACTACGTTACTGTTTTAGCCTAGCCCTCATGTCTGTGCGCAGCAGCTGCCACTGCTTTAATACTGTTAGAGGCCCTAAAAATCACAAACTATGCTCAACTCTCTAGAGTTCTCATAACTTCCAAAATCTATTTTCTTCCCCAACCATCGCTCAAGACAACGCTTATGCTGATAAGGTAGCTTAAAAAGTAGCCATCAAAAGGCATCAGATACCATCACTCAGGACAATGCTTATGCTGATAAGTTAGCTAAAAAAGCAGCTAGCTTCCAACTTCTATTCCTCAAGGCAGTTTTCCTCCTTCACATCGGCCACTCCCACCTACTCCCCCGCTGAAACTTCCACCTATCAATCTCTTCCCACACAAGGCAAATGGTTCTTAGATCAAGGAAAATATCTCCTTCCAGCTCACAGGCCCATTCTATTCTGTCCTCATTTCAGAACCTCTTCCATGTAGGTTACAAGCCGCTAGCCCGTCTCTTAGAACCTCTCATTTCTTTTCCATCATGGAAATCTATCCTAAAGGAGATCACTTCTCAGTGTTCCATCTGCTATTCTACTGCCCCTCAGGGATTGTTCAGGCCCCTCCCTTTCCTACACATCAAGCGCGAGGATGTGCCCCTGCCCAGGACTGGCAAATTGACTTTACTCGCATGCCCCGAGTCAGAAAACTAAAATATCTCTTAGTCTGGGTAGACACTTTCACTGGATGGGTAGAGGCCTTTCCCACAGGGTCTGAGAAGGCCACTGCGGTCATTTCAGACATAATTCCTCAGTTTGGCCTTCCTACCTCTATACAGTCTGATAACGTACCAGCTTTTAATAGTCAAATCACCAAGCAGTTTCTCAGGCTCTTAGTATTCAGTGAAACCTTTATATCCTTTACCGTCCTCAGTCTTCAGGAAAGGTAGAACAGACTAATAGTCTTTTAAAAACACACCTCACCAAGTTCAGTCACCAACCTAAAAAGGACTAGACAATACTTTTACCACTTTCCTTTCTCAGAATTCAGGCCTGTCCTCGGAATGCTACAGGTTCCAGCACATTTGAGCTCCTGTGTGGACACTCCTTTTTATTAGGTCCCGGTCTCATTCCAGACACCAGATCAACTTGGACTGCACCCCAAAAAACTTTCATCCCTACTGCCTTCTGTCTAGTCATACTCCTATTCACCATTCTCAGCTACTCATAAATGCCCTGCTCGTGTTTACACTGCCGGTTTACACTGTTTCTCCAAGCCATCACAGCTGATATCTCCTAGTGCTATCCCAAACTGCCACTCTAAATTCCCTCTTAAAGTAAATAAATAATCTTTGCTGGCAAGGCTATGCTGAACCTAATTAGATGTCCTAGGTCCTCCCAATTCTTAGTCCTTCAATACCTGTTTTTTCTTCCTCTCTTACCTTGTGTCTTCCATTTAGTTTTTCAATTCATACAAAACCGCATCCAGGCCATCACCAATCATTCAATACGACAAACGTTTCTTCTAACGACCCCACAATATCACCCCTTACCACAAAATCTTCCTTCAGCTTAGTCTCTCCCACTCTAGGTTCCCACGCCACCCCTAATCCCGCTTGAAGCAGCCCTGAGAAACATTGCCCATTCTCTCTCCACACCACCCTCCAAAAATTTTCGCTGCCCCAACACTTCAACACTATTTTGTTTTATTTTTCTTATTAATATAAGAAGGCAGGAATGTCAGGCCTCTGAGCCCAAGCCAATCTATTGCATCCCCTGTGACTTGCACGTATATACACCCAGATGGCCTGAAGTAACTGAAGAATTACAAAAGAAGTGCAGATGCCCTGCCTCGCCTTAACTGATGACATTCCACCACAAAAGAAGTGAAAATGGCTGGTCCTTGCCTTAAGCGATGATGTGTGTGAAATTCCTTTTCCTGGCTCATCCTGGCTCAAAAAGCTCCCCCACTGAGCACCTTGTGATCCCCACTCCTGCCCGCCAGAGAACAACCCCCCTTTGACTGTAATTTTCCTTTACCTATACAAATCCTATAAAATGGCCCCACCCTTATCTCCCTTGGCTGACTCTTTTCGGACTTAGCCCACCTGTACCCAGGTTAAATAAACAGCCATGTTGCTCACACACACACACACACACACACACACACACACATACAAAAAAAAAAAAAGAAAAATTCACTCCTAAAAAATGCAGATACATTCTCTAACATACAGTCTATACACAGCCCTTGATATTTTTTTGTCTGTAATGCTACTGTAGGAGATGTTATAATCAGAGACTGGAAAAACATGATATGACACCAAAGTTTCTCATTCCAAACATAAATAAATAGACAAACGACTAGAACAAATTGCTTTTCCGTCAACTTTTCCACTGATCACCGACTGTAAAATAAAGCAAATATAGAAAAAGAAAATATTTTCATTTCTTCATTGGGAAGGCAGCTGAGAAAATTTAATCTTTATTCTTTACTTAGAAAATGGCTTAAAAAGAATGCAGAAGTTTAGTTCATTTGAACTAGGTGGAAAAATATCATGCCGTCTGAAACAAAGACATCTGAATGTGCTTTTTATGGAATTATTGGTTTAAATAGATGACCGTAGTGTATTTTAATAGTAAATATTGAAACACAAGCTATATTTCTTTCAATATAAGAATCATAAGAAGCTCAGTAATAAATAGAATTTTCCTCCGAAAGACAATCAGACTCATATTTCCAAGAATCCTAAAATAAGCATGGCACTAATTCAATTATACCTGAATTTTGGAGGGAAGTACCTTATAAAAGATATGTATGTTCTCAAGTAGAATGTATAGTCTACATTTAACATATAAATAAATAAAACTTCAGAGATACTGTGTTTATGAAAGTTACCCTTAGAGACCAGAATTCAATAATTCTCATCCTGACCAGATATAAACAAATGTAAAAAAGTATGACTAAAGTAAGTAGTAAATGTGTCGATGCAAATAATCCAAATGAACCAAATCTGTGTTGTGTGTGTGTGTGTGTGTATGTACGCGTGTGCACACAGGTGTGTTTCTTCAAAACAAGAGATGGGTTAAAAAAATTTCTGTAGACTTGATGAGTTTCATCTTTGGTGATCTGATTGAGACTCCAAGGTAAGCAACATCTTTATTTCAGAGCACAGTTTTAAAGGAAAGATATTCTGTCACACTTGAGTGCTGTTTCAGTGTTTGTGTCAGCAGTCCTCCATCTCTTCTTTGCTAGCACATTTACAGATTGGCTTCATAAGCATGAGACATGCACATGAATATACTCAGATTCTGAAGTTTTGAGAAGTCACAAAGTAGTTTTACATAGAAGCCAAGAACTAAATAATTTGCGTTTGCAACAACTGTCAATGGCACATCAGTAATGATAGCTCACAATAGGATAAGTAAGATAAGCCTCTGGTTAAGTGAAATTGTCAGTATGTTTGTGGTAACTCCACTCATTTCTCTTCCATTCAAGAAAGTACATTCAGTGTAAGTGAGAATAATGTCATGACTGTAATCTGTATTTTAAAACCTCCACACATTAATATTTGAAATATTATAATTACCATATACCTCACAGCTTATATGAACACACCACTAAGATTTGGAAGAATTGCCTTAAAATACAATATAAGAACACAGTGGCCACTGGAAAATATTCATATAATGATACGAGGCAAATCTGAGAATTTCATTCAATTTAAAAATAATTCCATTCCAAGTCTGAATAATACCTTTTAAACTAATATGCTTGACCCATTTCCAGTATGATTATAACTGCGTGTCAATTTTTAAAACACAGTAATGTGCGTTTGAGAGATGTTCAGGGTGACAAAAAAAATCCAACATGCTAGACATTCCTCATTTATTAATGGACCTGCTGATATTTGCTTCCTTTTAGAGATCATGATTGGCAACAAAGAGTTTGATGGAAGATGGCTAAACTACAACTCATTTCTTATTAAAGGAATAAAAGTTGCTATTGGATACTTACTAGAAAAAATTCTTAGTATATAAAAATGTGAAGTTAACATGGTGAGTTACATAATATGCAGCACCTAAATTTTTTGTGTGTGGTGGTTGTTTGAAAATATGCAGAACTTGCCTGAGCCATAGGTTAATATAATAATATTATATTGTTACACATCCTTCTGGGTTGTCTTTCCCCTTTTAAAGAATTACTAAGATCTGATTGACTAATGTCTCTTCTTCATCTAAAAAAATTATTTACCATTTCTCAATTAAATCTTTTTTAAAAATCATGTCACTATATTATTTAAATAGCTACAGTAGTTTCCCATTTACCAGAACAGAAGGTCTAAATCCCACTGCTTGTTTTCCATCTTATTTGTCAAACCTTAGTAAGCCATAGTGCTTCTGTGGAAAGCTCTCTATTCAGTTGAGGCTGGTCTTTTCATTTGCTTAACATATTTGACTTATTCCCAACCCCTCACCTCCCTTCCTTCTCTTCAGGAATGAGTTTGACCACACATCCAATGATTGTTACATTCTTTAAGGTCCAATTTAAATTTCTTGTTGTATTTAGTCTTTCCTGATTTCTGCATTTTTATTCATCTTCCATGTCTCTGAATTACAGCATGTCCAATTTATTCTGTATATGTCATGACAAAATGTACACTTACATATGTAACTAAAGTGTCCTGATGTAAGCATCAGGGTTTTATTATTTCTTCAGTAGCTCCCACATCATGTAACATTTTAAAGGTTTTTTTTTGTTGAGGTGCTTAATAAGTGGATTGATTGATGGAGCACCAGTCAAGGTTACTAAGCAACCAAAGTAAGAAAACCATTGATTAATAATCAGCTCTTGATTATCCAAGGCTTAATTATAAAGCATATAAATTTCAAGATCATTTTTCATATATGAACTATTTTCTTTTTTAATTTTAAATACCCACCAAAAAAACAATAGATTTTTAAAATGTTAGTACTTCTACTAGACTTTGATTTGGATACAGCAACGATACAAGGAGGTAGAAATAACACGCTAAAATATTGGCAGCACTTGGTAATATTGAGTAATCTGTCCATTCCATGACTTTCTTTAATCAGCAGTAAAGGAAAGGCTAGTTGGCCTTATGATAGAATGTCCATGTGGATCTATATTCTAAGACTTGTATTACTTGCAGTCCTGTGTGTAAATGTTTCATATATGAAACAAGCAGTTATTTATAAATATGTCTTCACACCAGATGGTATGCCTAGCGTTTTTGTCCATAATATGAATAAGCATAATACAACTCTTATCACAATCTGTAAATAAAAACTGCCTTTTTTTACACTGACACACACTTTTAAGTACCTCACCCATAATAAATCAGAAGATGCTAACAAACCAGTATTGACAATGTTTACAAATCTAGCAATTGAACAGGAAGAAAACCCACATTAAAAACAAACATGAGGTTAAAATATCACAGCATGTGCATTTGGAAGTTTTAAGGGGAAATGTCCGTGCATATACACACATACATAATGCCTATTTTTGAAAGAAATGGGAAAATCTTATTAGAATGGCATTGTTCATTACTTGAAACATATGGGGAGAAATAGGTTCCTGGAGGGTAGCAACTCTAAAAGGTTTGGTATTGGACATGGGGAGCACGCAGTGCCATTCAATCAGGAAAACAGGTTTGGCAGGCAACAGTTGTGGCTGTTCCAACTTCCCTCACCCAGCAGGTGTTGCTATGGCATAAGAATAGTCTCTGAGGGATTCAGTAGAACACAAAGTGTAAGATGAAATAACAAAATAGAAAATCATTCTCTGTGTGGCATTCATATTTTCCTTGCTACTCAAGCTACAAGACCAGTTGCAAATAAACACAGGTTCTATTCTTGCTGCCTCATCAAGAGATAAGTGAATGGGACTTCAGCTAAGGTTGCTAAGGTACTATTTGGCTAAGATTTCAAGTATCTCGAACTGTTATGATTTTCATATAATTTGGTTTTCTAACTTGAGCTTATAATAAAATATTTTTAGAATAATTAAATCTCTTAAGAGAATATCCTAACCTCTTTGGAAAAAAAAAAAAAAAAAAGGAAAAGAAACATAAAAGCAAATATTTCTTTCTTTTTTTAACCTCCCTGACTTGTATGTTTCTCATATACTAAAATACATAAATAAATAATCATCACTAATTAAGTATATAAAGTCTCACATGTGGAAAACTATTTTTTTTTCTGAAACGTGAACAGGAGCAAGATATTTCAACTTGTTAAAGAATTATGTCAAAATTGTAGTAAGCAACAAATATACATTAGATTGAGAATGTTGGAGGGAATAGGGACTCTATAAAAGAAACACTGGATTTTTTTGCTATAACAAGAAAGTGGGGCCAGGCACAGTGGTTCACACCTGTCATCCCAGCACTTTGGGAGGCCAAGGTGGGTGAAGTCAGGAGTTTGAGACCAGTCTGGCCAACATGGAGAAACCCTGCCTCTACTAAAAATACAAAAATTAGCCGGGCATGGTGGCAGGCGCCTGTAATCACAGCTACTTGGGAGGCTGAGGCAGGAGAATGACTTGAACCTGGGAGGTGGATGTTGCAATGAGCCGAGATTGCACACCAGCCGGCAAGAGTAAGACTTCATCAAAAAAAAAAAAAAAAAAAGGTAAATAAAAGAAAGGGGGGTATGATAGGATGCAAAACATCAAGTAAAGTGATAAGATTTACTAAGAAATGACTAGGTCATTCGATGAAGAACTAGTAACCCACAATCATTTCTGAGAACTAGAAACCAATTCCTCAAATTAACTTTCTTAATCAAGTTTTAGTTCATGTTTATTATTTTTTCAAATAATGCAGAGTAAATCTGGAAAACTATAGTTATTTATATATAAGCAGGCGATAAAGAATTTTAGCCTTAAAAGTTGGATACTGCACTCTAAACAGTTTATTATACAAACCACAAATAATAGACAAGAGGATCTTATAGCTAAAAAGCCAACTAAGATTCCCAAATTCCTACCGTTCTTATATTCCATAATATATTTGCATCCTTGCCTACTTGCTCTTAGAAATGGTGCCACCATTTATCCAAATACACTTTTATACATTTATACAAATGTATTATTCTTTAAATTAATAGCAAGCACTCTGAGAGTAACAAAAGCAGAGCCACATATGTTACAATTTATACCCAATGTTAGAGATAATACCAATTTATTTTAATATACATTTTTTATTCCCTTGAATCAACAAATATGCCTAGGACTAGGGGCAAGACTGATAAATTTGGTTATTCATTATCTTCAATTACACTATGTATTATGAAAACATATATTTATATTTCACAAGAACTACACTTCACAAGAAGTAAGACTTCTTGTAGCTGATAGTTGCTAACAATTATTTCCAAATTAAAGGATTCTTTTTAATAAACACGGAGAGTTTGGAAGACTTGTAAATTTACAAGATTAGAAATTTGACTTGGGCTCAGGTTATAATCCACATACTAGCTATGTAACCTTGGCAAAGGGATGTCTTAATTTTAGTTTTCTTGTCTGCAAATTAAGCTGATGAAAAGAATTTAATGAGTAATGATAAAATGGCACAATGCTCATGAAAGTGTCCTCTAAACACTTTGAATTTTGTAATATACTTGTAAAGAGCAAGACTCAGGTCTGGCTGCCTAGATTCAGTTCCTAGCTCTATCACCTACTAGCTGGGTGACCTTGGGAAAGTTGGCTAGTTTGCACCTTTCAGTTTACTTAAAGTGAGCATAATCGTACCTACTTCACATTTTTTAATACTCATAACCTCTTAAGCCAAGGTATGTCATATAGTAAACACTCAATATATTAATATGTTAGTTATTATGTTTTCTTATCACTGTACTTTGTGTAGTATCAATAACCATACTTCATTATTATGCATACATTTCTATATAGAGGGCATAGATTTTGTTTTATTCATACTTATGATGTCTCAAGTACTGAGCATAGGTACTTACATGGTCAAACAAAGGTTTATACAATTCAAATATATAAATATATTTATACCTATATAAATACATTTTATTGCTATTGTCTGTTGTCCAGGAGACACATACGCATTTTAGATGAGGATACTATTTGAAGAAAATGACATTTTAGAAAAGACAGGAATAAACCTTTTCTAATCTGAATAGTCAGACACATTCCCCCAAAGCCATCCAAGGAAAGAAGATTGCATTTGTCTCCCATTAGACATAATAATTTGATCTATATGTTTGGTTATTATAACAAAATGGCACATAATACAGATATCTCAGCTCTCATTCTATTTCTCTGAAATAATGAGTTTTGGACATCTCTATATACATCTACACCTCCTTTACAAGGATAACAAAATGTCAGTGCTGTCCATTTTTACAAAGGTCAAGGTGTTGCCATGAAAACCAGGGACTAGTAAGGTATCAGGAGCTGTCTGATCATGTTAATTATGTTATTGCTTTCTGGTGGATAAAGGAATTCTACATTAAAAGGAAGATAAGCTATAAATTATACATTAAAGGCATTTTATAAAAGCATTGAAAAAGAAAGATGCTTTAAAGTAATTCACAATTTATTTTACTTTCTGGAGCAACTGTTGCTCACAGTGGTAAACTCTTCAATGCAGAATGGCCAGAAAAAATCAATTTTTTATTACTTTTGCAATAAAAAGGCCATTTGTCTCCTTGTAGAACCCACGTGACATTGTTAGCTCTCTTATAAATGATCACTCTGGACAATGCCTGTTTTACAAATTCCCTAATTACACCACTGATTGTATACCACTGAATATGCCTTATCCTGTGGAAATAGACACTACTGCCACCTTAATAAACATTTTGACATAAAACGAAGCTGGCTGTCTCATCCTTTGTCAAGAGCAAAATGAAACAACCAGTGAACACAATGTTCCATCAACGGATCAGGGTCACATGTTCTTTAGAGCAAATGAGGTTTAATTAACAGATAACTGGTTAATTAACAGATAACAGATAACTGGTTAATTAACAAAGGAGTGTCTTCTTATAGCTGCATGAAGGCCTTATTAACAAATATTCTACTGAAGCATGATTGCATTTTACAAACCATTCTGCTAGTCTGTAGAAGTATATAGAATTCTACAATAAACTTATCGACCTGATTTTAAAACCACATAAAAACTTATATAATGTGATTGATTGGAATGACAGATAACTCATTCTGCGCTAATATGTGAGTGTGAAGAGTTTAAAACAATTTTTAAATATGGTTTTATGCTGCATTTTATTCCCAAGAAAGGACATTTCTGTTTAAATGTCAACTATATCTATTTTGTTTGCAAGTATTATTTAGATAGCCTTGGTAAAAGTGGACTACTTATGTTTCATTTGCAGTGGACTGTCATTCATGCTAAACGCATTTTAGACATAGACATTTCAACTGCTTTTCATTTTATTATTTCTACTTCCCATATTTAAATTATCAGCATACAGATACAATTCTTCCTTGATATTCACAGGACATGGAGATGGAGGTGGGGGGAGGTATTGGTTTCAGACCACATCAGATACCAAAATCTGTAGATTTTCAAGCCCTTTATATAAAATGGTAAAGTATTTGCATATAACCTATCTCATCTTCCCACACATGTTAAATAATCTCTAGAGTAGTTATATTTAATACAATGTAAATGCTATTTAATAGCTGTACTATATTGGTTTTTATTTGTATAATTTTATTGTTGTATTTTAATTGTTTTCTTCTGAATACTTTTTAATAATTTTGACTTTTATTTTAGACTCAAGGGGTACATATGCAGTTTTGTTACATGGGTATATTGCGTGATGCTGACCTTTGGGGTAGGAATGATCCCATCACACAGTGAGCACAGTTCAAGACTGATTGAATTGATGGATGTAGAAACCCTATATACGGACAGCCGACTGTATTTCATTTCATATTCTGCATAGAATCTTTTCAAAAGTGCAGTGACAGTCTTCTCATTTCACACATTTTTGGTCTAGTCATTATTGCTGACAGACCATCTATAAAATTTGGGAAATTCTGATTTCTTTACCCATCATATACTTGGAGAGGAGTCCACTGTTCTCAACTCTTTCCCTCCCCTGCAAATCATTGCTCTGTAACCTTTTCTAAAGCTTTTGGTCCTGATCCTCAGCATCCTCTTGGGCTAAATTACACCCAACAGGATTTGCCAGGCTCCAATTCCTTAGTCAAATAGGTCAGAAGGCAGACACAATGTGATTTGAAGTTTCTAAAATGGATTCCCTCATCAAAAATACATTTCTCACAGTGTATCTCCAGAGCCTAAAATCTCATTACTTGATAATCTTGTGCCCCATGATCAACAGAATATGTCATCACATGATCCAACTAGAACGTTACCTGAATCACCTCTAGAATATTGCAACACCTGTCTACAACGACCATTTCTTGTGTGTTCTGTGTAAAGAACCCAGGTTCTTCAGCCAGAACTGACCTATGTTCAACACTTTATGTCACTACTTAGTAATTGTGATGTCGATAAAAGGCCTATGCTTTCTACAGCTTAAGCTTCTCATGTGTAAAATGAATATAATCACAAAATCTGCTTAAATGGTGTCCTGAGAAGTCAATGAAATACCAACTGTAAAGTGTTTAACCTAGCAACCAGAATGTAATAAGCACTCCAAACACCTTAGTTTGTCTGTCTATTTGTAACTTACTTTGAAACACTTCAGCATATGGCAACACTTTGTATCTTAAATTTGGTTTTGTATCTTAAATTTGGTTTTGACACGTGTGTTTCACAAAACTGCATGCTTACAATTTATGCATTTTTCTGTATTTCTGTTATATACTGCAATAAGGGTTGAAAAAATAATTCACCATAAACAATGTGATCTTCATTGTGTTAATATTATGCTACTCATGTGTATACACTCCAGTTGCAGTTAGATAGCAATTTAGAAACTCAAACCATGGGTCCACTATTTTCAGGCAGCTGGGAGAAGACAAGTATCATCTTGAGCTGAACTAGAGAAATTTTAATGTAGCATGATGTTGAATATGTTCTTCTGTGGTGAAATAAATACTATTAAAGATACTTGCATTGGTTAGAATAAGTAAGATCTCTCCCAACTTTTGCGAGTGGGATATGGGACTAGCAAGCAGAGCCTAACATCCTAACACTCTTTGGAGTGGCATCCTTGGAATATGGCTCTGATAATCTTGTGCCCCATGATCAACAGAATATGTCATCACATGATCCAACTAGAACGTTACCTGAATCACCTCTAGAATATTGTAACACCTGTCTATAACGACCATTTCTTGCAAGGCCTTTATCAAAGGGGTATGACTGAATATTTGAATTGCCTGAGATAATAAAGGGAAATATTCATTTAATCTAAGATTTTAATGCATACTGCAAGCTTTCATACTGGATTTGAAATCTGAGATTTCAAGCTCAAGTCAGGATAAAGCTTTAGGAAGTGAACATAGTATCTATACTTCTGGACTCTATTTCCTTCTCTATAAAATGAAAGGCATTAGGTCATCAATAAGCCCTCAGTATTTTAAGTCTGTGCTAACAATTAAGACATGTAGGGATCTTTTAAAATCGTTTTATGAAACAAATGTGTGGGGACCTGTCCCAATAATCCTTTATTTTCTTTTTAAATTAAGAATAGATATTTAGAACACACCACATATTCCATAAAGGCACCACCAAAACCCAAATTCAAGATTTTCTACATTTTTCTAGTCCCTTTTCCAAATCTCACTGATATCTAACAATGTTGAATGAAAAATAATCAAAAGATTATGAAAATTAATTAGGTTCTTTTAAAACTGAAAAGATATTTATTGGCAAGCAGATTTGAAGGGAGAAGTTCTTTGCACTAATCATAGTTCTAGTTTCTATTTGGAACCCTTGAAAGAAAGAGCTTTAAGACATTCCAAACTGTAAAATGAAACTTAAACACATCACATACAAATTAAATCACTTTAGGAACTGTTCTCTCTGTTGCTAGGAGGTCTAGAGTTCTAGAGCTTTCACTACCACATGGAAGAAAATGGTGATGAAACTGTTAGCTTGTGGATCCAATCATCATAAATATTTCTATTTAATTTTCTTTTTGCCAGTTGTGAATGGTAGGTTAGTAGTGTCATGTGTGATCATAAAAATCTGAAGTGTGATCATAACTACATTAGTAGTGAACATACCATTTCCTATATACCTCTATCTTCTCCTCTAATAAAAGACTTCAGGGTTGGTCTTGGTATTACAGCCTTAAAATAGTATGCTGTAACGTACATTCCATTGTTAACTATAAATCTAGTGGAGGCATTTATTCTTTATCAGTGAATGGAGATAATTGTCACAAGTGTTTCTTTATCTCTAATACATTACTCACTGTTATCATTTTAAATGCCAATTTTGAAGCTAAAATATTATTTTCAGTCCTCATTGGATTGGAGAATTTTATATCCAGTCGTTCAAAATTCAGATAGTTTCTATGTTCCCATTGCTTGCATTAGAAAATAATGAAGGGCATAGGAAGCACATATTGAGTATACTTCCTTATTTCTCATTGATCTGCTCTTATTTTCATATCACCTGAGAATTTGAAAAAGTATTTAATTTTATCAAATGAAGAAAGTCCCCAACACCTCGGACAGTAATTAGACAAAAGCAAATTAACCACTGTTAAACAATAAGTTGTAAAGTCAAACCTTTGTTCTGATATTTGGGGAAAATATTGGAGTATTTTCAGATGATAATTGGAGGGAAATTATGAATCCAATGTTCTTTCCATAGTAATACAGATTCAATTTTATGTGAAAAATTCTAATAGAAAAACATGTTTAATGTTTACTGAACGATTACAGGAAATAATAGAATACTCCCCATTTTTATATTTATGTCCCTCAAAATATCAATAATATAATATTGATATAACTTATGCTTCTCAAAACAACTTGCAACTAACAATGTTTTAAATAATCCCTTTCACTCCTTTAAATGGTCTTCTTGAAAAGAGGATTCATATAATTGTCACCTTCTACGAGTGTCTATAATGCTACCTGTGGCTTTTTGAAGAAGATGCCACATAATCTGAAGATGTATGTTCTTCATACCAAAATACTCTATTTAAACTCTGATGACCTCTTATCTTGACCTTCCCATTTTCCCCTCTCCTCTTTTCCTCTTATTCCTCTGTCTCATTCTGTCTCTTTCATACTCCCTCACTCTTTCCATATTCAATCCTTTCACTTAAATGAAAATAAGGGCTCACTTCCATTATCAAAATCTATGCATCAATATTATGGTTTCTGGGACAAATACAATCATTCACATTTATTTTCATGCAGATGAAGAAGTACTAAAGGCTATGAAGATGCTCTAAATACGAAAAGCTTTCCACTGCATGAATTTTTTTTTTTGAGATGGAGTCTCGTTCTGTCATCCAGACTGGAGTGCAGTGGCACAATCTCGGCTGACTGCAAGCTCCACCTCCCAGGTTCACGCCATTCTCCTGCCTCAGCCTCCCGAGTATCTGGGACTACAGGCGCCCACCACCACGCCCGGCTGATTTTTTGTATTTTTAGTAGAGACGAGGTTTCACCGTGTTAGCCAGGATGGTCTCGATCTCCTGACCTCGTGATCCACCCGTCTCGGCCTCCCAAAGTGCTGGGATTACAGGCATGAGCCACCGCACCCAGCCGATATTCTTTTTTTACTCAAATTAGAGAGCTTATTTTCCTTGATTTCCATTGATCAGTCTTCTCATTTGCTTCATGGTTTCTTCTTTTTGCTGTCATCTCCATGGACAGTAATAGCTTTGCTTCTTATTCTCTTCTTGCGTGAGACCATCTGTTTCAAATTAATACAATCACTTGTGAAGTCTGTTTTAGTTCTGACCTTTTCCTGATCATCAGAACTGATTTTCTAATTGCTCACCAGAAGCATGAAGATGTTTCACTATCCCTTCAGCTACAACTAATCTCAAACCACTTTGTTCTCTCAAACCTTCTCACAGACATAAATCCTTTATGTGACATTACTGTATTCTAAATGACGGAGGCATAACATTTTGGGATCATATTAGCAAAACAACATACTTAAAAGGAATGGAAGAATTCATCTAAGCCAATGGCTTTCAACTATGAGTAGTAAATACTACTAGTGTGTATGTATGTGTATATATATGTGTATATATATATATGTTTGTGTGAGTATACACACACACACACACACACATATGGCTGAGAATCAGAATCCTTTGTCCAAATATAATCTTACATAGAAGTTCTATGTATACAAGAGAAACATATTTTACTCTGATTGAAGTTGGAAAGGGAAGAAATGAGTAAAATTCTCTGCTCCCTTCTCTCTGCAGTTCAGTAGCACTTGCAAATACTCCAAATTGCCATTAAAACACTATTTGGAAATCAGTTCTCCAGCTGATCCCATTGTTCTATAGATGAAAAGTTTTGAGGCCCAGCCAGACCAAAGTCATAAAGCTACTAGGAGGTAAATTTGGGCCTGGACTCTGCACTGCATTAGTCTGCCTGATGTCAATCAGGCTCTTTCTTAAATTGACTTAAGAACATTGGTCATTGACTTAACTATCCCTTTATGAGAGGTTGTGAGGACTACCCAGCACCTTATCTGATTCCTATCTATCCATTCAGCTGAATAAGTGGTACCTTTCACACACAATCTGCAGAATTTTTTCTTATGCTCCCTTTATTCATTCTGTTTCCTCAAGCTCTGTCTTGTAAATATTTCAAACCCGTGGTGGAGAGATAAGAAATCTAACATGCAAAGAGGTTAACTGACTTCTCAGATGTTGTTCCTGAGTCTCAAAGCTTTTTTTGTTAGCTAAGCTTTCTGTATCTTTTTTTCTTACCTAGCCACTATTCATAAAATATTGCTTGTCCCCATTGTCCAATTTTTTTTTTTCTTTTCTTTCTTTTTTTTCTCAACAGCTCTCACTCTGTCACCCAGGCAATTTTTCTAATAAGAGTGTTTTGCCTTTCTCTGTTACATTATCTCCAAATAATTCACTGAATACTCTGTCACGATGCAAAGGTAGTCTCACTGTTTGGGAAACAGGAAAAGCTGTCTTTGTCAGATTGATTGTTAAGCCTTAAGAATGTCGTTTGAAACTCTCTTTTATTTCTCCACCATCATTTCTCTAATTGTCTCTTTTCTGAACTCTGAAGATTCACCAACTGAATAGGCCCCCAAAGCACAAATCAGATCATATTGCTGCCCTGATAAATACTTTGGTCATTCTTGATTGTGTGAATGTGAGCTAGTAAGATCTAATGAGATTCATTTCCTTCTAAGATCTAGTGCCTTATTCTTAATCCAGCTCAGATGCTACCTGCTCTATGGAACTCTTGCTGACCAGATTCAATAACATTATTCTGTGTGCTCCCATATAATTTCTGTAGTTTATTAAAGTAAATGCTAGATTATATCTGTTAATAAGATTTTGCCTCAATCTTACAAAATTTATTAATGTTTGTATGGAAAAGTAGCAGTTATATGTGAGTTTAATTATTTTAGTAAGCCCATGAGGTTCAGCTTTGTAATTATTTTCTTTCTGAATTAATAGGTATCAAAAGTGTAGGTTTGAGGTCAATGCATTATAGCCTGTGGGCAAAATACAGCTACCACTTGTTTTTGTAAATAAAGTATTATTAGAACACAGCTGTGCCCATTCATTTATTGCCTATGGCAGCTTGCCCATTATCATAGCAGAGTGGAATAGTTGTGACGGAAACCATATGGCCTGAAAAGCTGAAAATATTTACTATCCAGCCCTTTACAAAATGTTTGCCAGCCTCTGATGTCCATCATTAATTCAGAGGTCATAGATTGTACTTCACAATTTTGGATACAAGGAAAGAAATTGTTTCTCTGTTCAGTAACTCAGATGCTAATTACATAACTTTTGATTTCAGGGTAGCTTCCTCTGATCAAAGGTTTGTCAGGGTATTTTATGTGATAGTCTTAGGACTTCTACTTACATAAAATGACCTATACCTTAATATAGCCATTCTATAGAACTTCAGTGTTAATCAGCAGAATTTCATGAGTTTCTATTTCTCCTTAACTGGGAAAAGGACAAGGAAGCAAATCCAATTAAGTGGACTTAGTAATTTTTTTTCTGTTGCCCTCCTGTTTACTAACTATTCTTCTTTCTTGTGTACTGTAGTCCTGTCCTGTGTTATCAACAACTGCCATTTTGCAGATGTGAATACTTGTACAGACACTGGTTAAATAAAATAATTATAGTAACTAGATGGGTGGCAGCAAACTAAAATTTTGAACAGATCTTCTCAGTTGGTCACCACTATGCACCTATGCCTATGCTTTAGCTTCTTGTTTAAACCTCTAAATTTGGATCCACTTTCTGCCTATAAAATGTCCATGTGCTCTAACAAGGTAGAAAAAAAAATAATCAGAATGTGTTTGAGTCTTCTGCTATATTTGTCCACCAGATGTCTCATCATGGGAATTCCACAGATCAGCATCTTCACTGTTTAGGTTTTCAAGGCATGATGCAGATGCTTCTGAGTTTACTATAAACCTACAAGTTTGTCAAGTCATGCGAAGAAATAAATGCAAGCTAATGAGCATCCAAGGACTCTACCATGGAATAATACTGTAAGAAGCAATGAGATATTTTGCAACAATGCCTCTGAAAATTAAGTCTACTGCTGTATAACAATTACTTTTTTGCAAATGTGTGACAATCAAGTGACAATAATTAAGAATTTAACTTTCGTCAAAATTTTAGGCTAAAATTCACATGTATTTTTCAGCAAATATGTGAAGTTTTTTTTATTTTATAAAATCGAATTATAGCCATTAAAGTTTCAGTATATTTAATTTTAATTGAAACATTTATAACAATTTTAAGTTACCTACAGTCTAGCCAGATAAAATATAGTTTCAGTAATAAAAAAACTATAAAGTTGTGATAAACCAATATAATTTGCTTATATTCCTATCAGTGAATATCAGTCCTACAGTAAAAACAATAATTATCACTTTAATATTCTTGAGACTTTCTTCATCCTATATATTCTGCCAAATATATCCTCCTTCCATTGTCACTAGCACAATGCTACTTTTGTCAACATTTATCTCAAATGTCATTTCTCTGTGAAAGTTTCTTATATTCACATGAACAAAAAATTCACAATTTCTACAGAAGTCCGAACAAGCTTTAAGCACAGTATGCAACCACTACATATTGCCTAGTTTCTATGTAATCTGTCTTGACGATTTAGATTTTAAGCTCCTTAAGGGCAAGGCCCATTTGTACTATCACCATATAACACAGAGTGTGTATGTAGCAGTAATATAGGAAAGAAATCTAAGGGAAACACTCATTTTAAATAAAAAAAATACTCCCAATGAAACAATGTGCATGTTTAAAGAATCAGGAGGAAAAAGGTATCCAATATTCAATTAATGTGAAAGACAACCTATAATCGTACATATCATAGTTTTTATCATTCAATCAAATTCAAACTCCAAAATACATGAGGCCTCTCTTCTCTCTTCTTTCCTTTTGTTTCTCTCCCCTCCCCTCCCATCCTCTCCCCTCCCTTCTTCTCTCCTCTCCAATCTGCCTTGCCTTGCCTTGCCCTGCCATACCTTGCCCTGCCCTGCCCTGCCCTGCCCTGCTTTGCCTTGCTTTGCTTTTGTGAGACAGAGTCTTGGTCTGTCAACCAGGCTGAAGTGAAATGGTGCCATGGTAGCCCAATGCAGCCTCAAACTTCTGGCCTCAAGGAGTCCTCCTGAGTCAGCCTCCCACAGTGCTGGGATTACAGGTGTGAGCCACCATGCCTGGCCCTAAACTAGTTGTCTTTGAAAATCAAAACACTATGTTTCAAGGATATGAATAATCCTGTAAATTAGAATTTACTTCCCTGAAATATTTTGTATTTCAATTTTAAAAGTCATCAAAAACATATGTTGAAATGTGGCTCTGTCATTTAAGAAAATGATTTTCTGTCTTTGGTAAAATGCCTTGTGGTACCTCAGCCTCTACTTTAAAATATCATTATATGTCTCTTAAAACATAGTAACACTCAAATTGAATGATGAAGAATTAAAGAGAGAGGAAAAAGAAACAACACAGTAACAATTGAGATTCGATGTAAGATTTTATATGCTCGGAAATGTTCAAAATGTTTTAAAATGCCACCCTAAAATGCCTTATATTTAACATAAAGAAATGCTTAGCACACAGGTAAGCTACTGACCATTTGGTCAATGCTCGATTTCTTATGATAGAAATACTAGCAAAACCAAAAATCTAACACATCACCACATATATATTTATGTCTTACATCATTGTTTCCTTTTCTTTGACTCACTCACCCCATTTGTGCGAATTTCCTCAGTATCCTCCAGGGTTCATAAAATTGATATAATCCAAGATTTCCTTTCATGCTATAGCTTATTCATTTTCACTGTTCAAACTATATACTAGAATACATCTATTTTCATATTAAAGCACTTCAGTCTTCAATAGTATTGGGATAAAAATCATTTTAATGATGTCAGTTGAATCATACAATCTCAGATTTCTAGAACTTTATATGCATTCTAGTATTCTACTCTATTGTAAGCAAATTGGAACATCAAAAGTCAGTTTTGGCTTGAAGACAGAATATGTAATTGTCTTCAGTAACTCATTCTTTAGGTTAGGCATCATCTTCTCTAGGCCTTCTATCACAATACAATCTCCTGATCCATCTAGACTCAAGAGTCTGCCATCTGTGTAGCCACATTAAGAAGAGCCCCAAATTTGCCTTAATGCTCTGATGTTGCCATAGTGAATTTATTAATTTTTGAACAAGGGGTAGGTATTTTTATTTTCACTGGACACTACTAATTGAGAAACTGCTCCTGTCTTTGGGAGTGATAAAACATTAAGTCACTATAAATTTATCTGTCAAAAAACTTTAAGTCAGTAAGGAATTACAACAAGGGTAGTAAGAGGAACAGTAAATGTCTATATTACAGAGACAATGGGAGGAAAGAAAACCTAAAATGAAAGGCGTATGCATAAATTAGTCATTTTCTTAGTTAATAATTATCTATTTAGTACCTTCTATGTGCCATGTATTGTTTTGGCTATTGAGATTATCTCCATGATTGATGCATACAAAATCTCAGACTTCGTGGAGCTTCCACTCTATGGAATCCACAGATAGAGCTTCCACTCTATCTGTAGTAAGTGGGGGCTTTCCAGGGGTAGTGTTTTGGAAGAAGACAATATATTTCTTTTATCTCCAATAGTGCTACCTTTGGTAGCCAGGCAAATTAATGATAGTTAAGAAAATTTAATGATTACAACCAATCTCTTATTACTAATCTTGAATTTTCTTTAAAGGATTATTGGACATTTCACAAATCAATGTTGGTCATCTTTACTATTTTGTCACATATAACACATAGTTTCAAACAGGCCATATAACTAGTATATTCAAAAATAAATGTTAGGGCTCGTTTTGTGAGCCCTATATATAATGCTGCTTTCTTCTCTCCATTCTGTGCTCCATCATTTGTCTAAGTTTAATGGTATATAAACTGTGCTCCCATCAAAGGAGTTCTTTTAGATAAAAGCATTGATTCTTTGGATCTGAGCTTTGTGTCACTGGTTCTGCAAAGGAAACAAGAAAAAAAAAAAAAAAAAAAAAAACAAAAACCCAACCAAAAAAAACAATGGTTTTGATTAAATGTAGAACATTTCTAGAAACTATCCCTCAGAAAATGAGGACAAATTATCCTCGATCTACAAAATTGCTCTTACTCTCTTACAGGAAATATCATATTGGAATGTCATATAGTACAGTGTACAGTGTCACCTAGCACACTGAGGTGAAGAATCGATGGATATATGTTGATTGAATGAATACATAAACAAGTAATAACTGACTGTGTGTATCAACAGTTTTCCCTTAGAGATCCTAAAAGAATCCCTCTCTTAGTGCTAGCACCAATGTTTAAATGTCAGTTAAATTAAAAAAAAAAAAAAAAAGTTGTGTTTTTTTTTTTGTCTCTAGCTTTTTTTTTAAGCTAGAAAAGAAATAATGTCCAAACACAAGTAATTTTCATCACCCTAATTTCCTTTTGTTTTAGTTATAGATGAAAGAAATTAAATATCTTTTAGGAACAAAGCACAATTGTGCAAAGTTAGCACACTTTTGTCAGCCTGAATCATAAGCTTCTATTCTTAAGAAGTAAAATCAATCCAGTGTTCACTGCAATTTGGAACCATGAGAAGGCACAAAATTATAGGTGAATACCTCAATGTACAAGATACAAAATGCTGCCTGATCATGTGTCTACTACATTTGTCTCTATGTTTTCAACACATATTATTTATCTTGAATGATGTAAAAATCTTCCATTAAAATTCAATTTGGTAACAAGTTGGCAAAACAAATACAGCTACTTTGGAACTCTGGATGTGCGCTGATTGTGCCTCAGAGAATCACAGGGCTTTAAAGCATCTGAATGAACCCTCCTCCAACCAATCCCTGTAATTTTCCTTGTCAACAGATGTACATTTAATCAAGAAAAAACTAATAACATGTTTTCGTTTTTAACTTTAAAAGAAAGAATTTCACTCCAATATATTTTCGTCCTTAACTATTTTCATTATGAACAGATTTCACCACATGATTCTGCAAAAAAAAATCACATCTGACTACAACTTTAACATACCAATTTTTGTTAGTGTAGGGTACATTTCTTACATATTTTGCATCTGAACAGTCTTAAATTATCTCAGTATTTTCTTCTTAGCACTATGTATTTATGCTTTCTTTAAAATGTCTGAAAATTGTCTTAACTCTAGACATTTGCTGTTTAACTTTATTAATATAATTTTAGATTCTTCAGAGTATTTTGATGAAATACTAGTATTATTAGAAGCCTATATCTATCTTAGGTCAATGCTATTAGTTTTATTTGGATAATTTCTGTAAAATCTCATGTAAATCCAAATCAAAACAGATGAAAACGGTATTTCAGAACCTAGTATTCATTGAGCATTCAGAACATTATAATTTTGTTTTAGGAAATGTAAAAGGGAAAAAATATTTTAACTAAAAACTACTTTATCTGCTAAACTTCAGTTATTCTAAATGTGAACATCTTTTACATCATAAATATATGCCTCTTACCTGTGCTGCTGGATATATTAACATCGATACTGATATCAGATATTCCTCCTCCCTTCAGAGATGCTACACATGTGTACGTCCCAAAATCCGTGAATTTTAAATCAATGATGTCCAAGTTTGTTGTTCCTGGAGAGACATCAGGATCAGTCTGTGTAATGACCATCCGCTCAGAACTTCTTAATGGACGACCATTTTTAAACCAACTAAATGTTAGCTCCTCAGAAGGAACAGCTTCTACTTGGCAAGATATTTTCACCTCACGGCCAATCTGGATGTTGTCATCTTTGTGATAAGGATCTGGTGTGATCCAAAATCGTCCTTTTTTTAATGCTACAACATAAAAATTCCATAAGGAGTTAGTGTTACTTTCATAATTTTAAGGATTCATTCACTCTAGATAATCATCTCTGAGTTGAAATAAAGTAAAACCAAACAAAGTGTACATATATTTCTTGGTTATAGCCAAGTAGTGTGCATATCAGTAGACCTCATTTAGGTAATCCAGAAATAATCTTAAAAAATCTAAGTCAATTAAAGACTGTGAACACTGATTTTTATAAATTTGGTAATATTTTCCAGTGATATCAAAAGTAATGCCTTAGGTCTATGTGCAATTATACTTAAATATTGACATTTAATTTTGAACAAATGGCAGATTCTATGTAGTCATAGGGTATTAAAATTAAAAATAAGAATATGGGTCTCATTTAATCTAATTATTTCCCTATGTCATTACTTAATTATTGTATAATTTTCCAAACAACTCAAATATTACACAAAGGACATATGAACATTCTCCTAAGTTGTATCTACATGTTGACCAACACTAGTTTGGTAACATTTGAGTCCATTCACATTCATGAAACATTTTCATATATTGAAATAATCTGAACTGAAAAAAAAAAACCTGGGACAAAAGCATTTTCAAAACATTTTCTATGAACTTTTCTATTCTACCACACACAGATGTTTCCAGTTAAAACAGTTTGTTGGCTCTCTAATGCAGATGACCAAAAGAACCTCTCCAAAGATAGCTTAGAAAACAGGTTTGTATGCTAACAGAAGTCTTTTCTAGGTCTAAATGCAGTGCTGTTTTCACAAGAGATCAGTAGTAATGACTACCAGAAGGCTGCCAAGGGAGCATCTATAGGCTTTCTAGTAAGGGCCTGAACTTTGAATGATACCACAGTACTCAATATGGAAAAGTATTTTCTCTCTTTTGTGATAGTGATTCTCTTATGCACACATTTTTCCTTTTTTTCATCATCTTCCCCATTTCCCTCTCCTTTAACATGACTATTCCCACATGACAAAATGTAGCATAAACAGTGAAACACAATTATCAGGATAAAATATTGGTCATTCACTTTTACCATTAAGCCCAAATATGTAATGATATTGTCAAAAACGCCATTAATTTAGTGGACCTGCAGACACTAGAAGGCTGCTAACAGCATTCTGGATAGCCCCTCTTTAGTTTAACCACATTTTGTCGTTAGTCCAATAAAACCAGTGAGAACTATGAAAATCTATAAAATCATGCAGAATGAACTAGAGATGAATATACTTTTAAATCTGAAAAACTTTTCTAGGTTTTAAAACTCTTTAGCCTCAAATATTTTCATGTGCTTTCTTGTTGGCATCTTAATAAGAAGATACAAATAGATATCAAAAACAATGTTTGTATCTTTCTTTTTCATTTGTTTGAAGGGCTCCTTCTCAAGACTAGCCACTAAGCTGGGTTCTGACTACAGGACATGAATGAAATAGACATAACCATGGCCCTCATGTATTGCAGCTTGCAGATTCATAGATTAGAGGCCAACTTATTCACACAACACTTACGATACTTATGTCTAGAGAAACCACAGACACATATAGTGATGAAATGTTTTATATGCCTGAAGAAGTTTCAATCTCAGAGGACAGTCTCTCTAAATTATTGTTTAGAAAATGCACTAAGCTTTAATCTTAATGAAAACATGAGAAGACAAATACTTAAATCACATTCTCATACTGTCATTTGCTACATTTTTTCATAATAAAATGCAACTTATGTATCTTATTTACCCCTAACCATATCTTTATCAGTAAGTTGCTCTAGGATGAAATTAGGATACATTTTGGTATTCTGTTACCTAGAATCATATATTTATATTTTCACAGGCACTGAAGTATGACTTTGCATTGTATTAGGGAAGGGAAATGTGATGAAAACGTCCATATCTGGCTGCTATATTTGGTATATAATAATTGTGCTCATACAATGCCAATGTAATGGAAGTTTTACAGTACAAAGCAAATCATATGAGTAAAAATATATTTTCTTTTAAAAACAGATGTAAAATTTAATATGTCAGGAGCATTTACTTTTATTAACACCGTAACACTTAAAGGAGAGTTTCCTCTCATTTGCTAAGAATTTTCTTTATCCTATTTTTAAAGAAATTTTAAAGTCATATTTTGAAAGTTTTACTATTGCATATATTAATTTATTAATAACTATATGATTAATATCAGGGTTCATATGGGATACCTTTTAGAATAGTTTTCACTACAAAGATATATGTTGGTTGCATAAGTAAACACACACAAAACTGAGATGTTTAAGCGGTTGTCATTTATTTACTATGCAGCTATTGTTTTCTAGTTCTGTGCTCTGCATAGTGACATATTAAAGTGACATTGAGAGAACTGTAAACTTACCAAATTAGATTTAAAATACTAAACAACTCAAAAAACACTGATAAAAATATGAAATAAATATCTGTATTATGTGTTATAGAATATAACAACTTTAAAACCCAAAGTAAAAATATTAGAGATTATAAACCCATAATCAATTAATACCTAAGATCATATATAATATACAATTATACAAATTAATAAAAAGCAATATAATCAAGCATGCTTTTTAGAATGAACTCACAGCAAAAAACATTGGTTAATCTTAGTATCAGATAATTCTATGATTTGGCCTAAGTCTTAGTCTATTGTACTAGTCTTCCAAATGACACAGAATCTAAAGTGAAAAAGAGAAACAAGTCTGCTAAGTGAGTTCAAGTTAAGAAATATCAGAATAACTAACATAGATTATTTAATAGATAGTCATTTCTCTGTTTATGTTGTCCCTCTAACAAAATAATGTAACTGATTTTGCATACAAAAAAGAAATGTTCAGACAAAAGATGTGTGTATGTACTCACATATAGTAACAAAGGACAGAGAAATTTTGTTTTCTTACTAAGTTCAGAAAACTAAGAGCATAGCTTTGTAAACTAGGTCTGGGTACATTGAGAACTTGCAACCTAATTCCAGTTTTTCATGTCTACGTAGTCCAAGATGGGCAATCTAATTTTATGGATCAAGCACATCATTTATAAAAATAGAAGGTGATAGAGTTAGGATCCCTTAGAGACACATTGTGAGAAATAGCTTATTAACAATTGTGCTTGAGTTTTGAAAATATAGAGTGTTTAATGTAGTTAATCAACTGGGCAGCAGGATCCTTCGTTTACAATTAAACACTCTCTTTTTCAGTAAACAATTTATAGTAGTTCATGTAATGTTAATTTAAAGTCATTTCCTGCTACCAGTTAAGATTTCAAACTTTTAAAATCAATCTGTGATTAGTACTGGAGTATAATAGAGATCCAATAGACTTAACGAGACTCTATAGAACTAAAGAAATTCTATGGAAAAAGGATCGGAGAAATCCCTTTCCCCAGATGCAATTTCTCAGTCTGAATATTGAAAATCCCCTAACATCAGCCTGAGAGAACATTAGATTTGGCTTAATGTATCATAAATCGTGATGGATGAACCTTAAAAGGTACTTGTTTAGTCTGGCAGTGCATGTAAAAGACCGGCATCAAGTTGAACCTCTGTTCTGGATAATCAGTTTGGAAACACTGCAATGTAACTATAGCCTCCCTTTTTTTAATATTGTGAATTGAATGCAGGCTTGGCCTACATTCATTTTTTAGCAGTTTACTTGCAAGGACATTCTAATTGCACTTACTGAAATCCTTCTTCTTCGGGCTATACAGATGTGCTCTGTAAATGGAGTGAAACCCATGTACTGACACAGAGGCTACTCACTGTAAAAATTTGGGTAGGGTTTGTTGCTGACCTTCCCTAGAAATGAGAGTCCATGCCTGTGAACATGAATGTCAATGGTTCAATGGAAGACTTCAGTTATGTAAAACTAGATTACATCTTGAACTTATGCTTGAAAGAGGGAACACTGCCTTCAGAGAAGTCTAGGCTTGTGGCTTCCACAAAGAGGAGGCTGAGAGATTGTATCTTGACTGTAGTTGTAGATTTAAAATTATAACATACACTGTTTTGTTGGTCAAATGTTCCATGAAGTATGCAATATATAGTAATTCAATAATAAACTAAAATTTATTGACAGAACAAAAAAAGACAACAGTCTTATACTTTAATGTGAAAAATGTCTCTTTGAAGATAATAAATATGAGGTGTCAGCTTTTAAGCTTCCGTTAAGTATCTATTTCAGAAGAATGATAAGATACAGAGTGACCACTGATCACCATTTCAGGTTGATAAATTGCTGAAAAGAGTGTCTTAATCGATTATGTTTTATAATCAGGTTTTAGGATTCTGGACAATCTGAAGAACTGACAAAACCTTGTTGAGATCTGGATATAGAAACCATTAATAGTGTAATCAGATAAATAAAAATCAATTTCCTATTTATTTATTCTTTGTTGAAGAAAATAAAAATATCTATATGTGAAAGATGAAGTATTTTCCTGACCCACCGAATGCTAATTAAATAAGCAGTTGGAAATAGGTTACATCAGCAAAGCAACTTAAAAGATAGTAAATGATACTACGTATAATCTGTCCTACTATAACTAGCAACCTATCTTTCTCCTCAATAGGACTGTGAACACCTGGGGTTGGAGTGGGTACACCTTACTCTTCTTCATTGCCCCCAAATCCTGAATATGGTGCTTTGTTACAGTTGGCACTCAATATACTTTATTGAATTTAATTATAATTGACATTTCAAAGCATTGACTTTATAGATGCCAACAGTATGATAAGTTCCTGTTAATTTTGATTTTGTGTCGCAGTCGTGTGTTCTGAGATGCATCTGGGGAAATAGAATAGGAAAAAGAACAGATTTGATGTCCTCAAGGATTCAGCGATTTTGTTGTATGAACAGAATAACACTTGATGAACAAACAGCATCAACATGGGAATATATGTGAGGAAGAGAATTCTGTACACAACACAAGAAACCTCATTCTAGCACATCCACTGACTAGTTAGCTATGTATATGGGACATCAACTATCGAACAACTCTCTTTGTAAAGGAGGATTTCATCCAAAAGGGCTTGTTTATATGCTTCAGATAATAATCATTTCTGAGCAAATATGGATAATTACTCAACTGATAATCAGTTGATAGTCTGAGGAAAGATGGAAGAAGGAAAAAAAACTGACATCTAAGCAGATTTACGTTGTCTGAAATAGTATTTGCCTAAATCTGTTTCAGAAAAAGGTTAATAGAGGTTACATTAAAACAAAGTGTAGGCCAGGTGTGGTGGCTCATGCCTGCAATTTGGGAGGCTGAGGTGGGCAGAGCACCTGAGGTCAGGAGTTCAAGACCAGTCTGTCCAACACAGTGAAACCCCATCTCTACTAAAAATTACAAAAAATTAGCCAGGCATGGTGATGGGCACCTATAATCCCAGCTACTTGGGAGGCTGAGGAAGGAGAATCTCTTGAACCTAGGAGCTGGAGGTTGCAGTGAGCCGAGATCACACCACTGTACTCCAGCCTGGATGACAAGAGCAAAATTCCATCACACACACACACACACACACACACACACACAAACAAACAAACAAAAAACCAAAGTGTAACAAAGTTTGGAGATTGACTATATGAATAGAAGTTTGCATTTTTCTCAAACTTTTCAGCGCTTTGAACATGCTAACATGCACATTGTCACATTATTAGAGAGGCGATTGCATCTACCAAGGGACCCTTTATTTATGGAACATCTCTTTGAGGACTAGCATCCCAGAGAATAAAGTTTGGGAAACAATGACCTAAGAAAATCTATCAGTCAAAGAGAATCAGTGAAAAGACACTAAAATTAGATTCCATTCTTAATATTGTAGGCATTTCCCTTATGAACATCACGAAATACTCAACAAGGTGTGACTCTCTAGTGAAAATAATATTTATTATTTAAAAAGCTAAAGGGCTTGGGAATGATCTTAATTTTTTAAGTTAATAAGTAATGGTACATTGAAGTTATAAAAATATATTTCAGAGTCATCTAATAAACTCACCTACACTAAGGGCCGCATGCCTTTTTCTTTCTAACCAACAATTTAGAAAACAAAATTAACTTATCAATTTGTTGCTGTCTCTGAAATGTACATTTTGCAATATGCAAACAGCATTAAAAAGAAGTTAAATGCATCAGCTTTTGTACAACTGCAAGCACTGGTGTCAAAAAGACTTAATCTTTCTCATTTGCTTGAAGAAATAATAATTTGAGTTAATTTATTTATATCTTACATTATTATAAAAAGTATATGCAGTGTTAGTCTTAAAAGTATTAAAGCTTCTAGAAAATGGATATGAGCAGAAAGGTCTTTTAAATTTTTTTTCTCTGATATGCTATTAAGTATTCTTATACTCACTTTTCTGTTTCTAACAACTCCAATTGCCAATCTAGTCTGAATGGAAGTTCATTAATAATGCAAGAACAAAAATACATTACACCCTTTCCTGAAAGTGGTTTGACATAGCACCCCTGATCATCAAAATGTAGAATCAGATGATGAAATGAATTTGGGTTCTATTTAATTATAAAGTATCAAGGCTTTATTTATTTTGTGAATTTACTCAAAGCTAATTAGTACAGTTAATCATTTAAATTGTTTAAGCATAGTATGGTTGAATTGAAAATGTCTTTTGAATATCCTTTCTCAATAGAACATCAGCAGGTAAGCATTTTGGGTAAGAATTAAAGAAAGAAAGGACGTTTTAGGCAGGCACAAATTATGCTTTTTGGGGTAAATTCTTAAGAAGGGAGAAAAAGTGAACTAAAATAATAACAACATTATTATCATTATTATTTTGCCATTCCTAGCCCTATTTTGCCATTTTAACCCTATTTTAAGTAGGGAAAAAATATATATATTGCTGATAAATTACCAAAATGTCTATACTGGTGTCATAAATAAAAATCTTTTACATGTGGTTACCATGTAAATGGTATTTGAATTAGCATGATACCTTAGCACCAGTTATTTGAATAGAAGATTATCACTTTGCTGGTCCTATAATGTTAAAAATTAGTGGGTATTTTGAGCTCACTTTTCTATGAAATTTAATAATACTTTTCACTATGAGAAATGAGAATGTGTTCAGGTATATTATATTTTTTATTAGTTGTCAAAGACCTAGGACTAGAAACAGCCATCAGATGAACGGCAGCTGAGAAAGACTGGTACAAAATATAATTCATTTGAAATCCTTCTGAAAATAGTACATCCTTAATATTTATGAACTGATCATGTAGTAGTGAAAATTAGATGAGATAATGAGACTAACTTAATCTAAAATCTTTCATTACCTTTCTTGAGCTTTTTTATTTTCTGTCTCATAAGCAGTGCCCTTTCCCTTTCCAAAGTGATTCTGCCCCTCTGCCAACCTCTCTCATGGTACCCTGAGGCCCTACATTCAGTTGGCCACTTCTTTTGAAATATCAGTATCTCCTCTTCCATACTGTATTCCCTCAGACTGGAAACTTGTTTAGGTCACATATAAACTTAAAACACTTCTCTTAACCCCAATAATCCCTCAAACCATTTGTGGCATATTGCTTGATAAAATGGTGACATACCAGTTGCACTCACTCACTAGGATACGTTATGCGCTGGGTTTCACTGGTGCTACTCTGGCAGTGAGGGCTCAAAGATTAGCAATGATCTCCTAATCAATTAATCCAATATTTTCTAGTTCCCATTCATGTTTGTATTATTCACACTTTCCACTTCTTGTCACTTTACATTATTGGCTCTTCTTTCTTGAACACCTCTTTTATACTGGCCTCTATAACTGGTAGGATATAACATTTAAGAAAATAAATTAATGGAATGTTCTAATTCACATCACAATTGTCATAAGAGTCTCCCTTGCTCACTTGAGTTCTGTCATTTGAACAGTTCATTTCAGTTTTATCACTTGAACAGTTCTAACAATAGAAAACAAATTAGTGAACTGTTCTCACATCACAATTGTCACGACATTCTCCCAGTTCTATCATTTGAACAGCAGTTGTAAAGTCAGGCTTGTTGAGAAAGGTAGGATTTTTCTAAATTATTTTGCCATAATTGGAAGCCATGGAGTTTTTCCTTGATGTTCTCTCTTTCCTTTTGCTGCCCATGTTAGAACATGAGATAGTTGTTTGTTTGTTTTGTTTCTTGAGCTGTAGAATATTGCAACCAGATTTGTGCATATTTCAATTTAAAAGAAAAATGTGTTAAAATCATTTTAATATATGTTTTCATTTTAACACTACAAAGCAAATAAAATAACTTAGATATATTGAATGACTAAATGAGAAATATCTTTAATTACTAAGAATTTTTTATATAAATTATCTTAATTACCTTATCTGATAAGAAGATGAAAATGAATACTATTGACCTGGTCCATCTAAACATTCCCCTTATTTTAACTAAACTTTAGATAGATTTATTTCTTTTTCTTTTTTGGGAGGGGTGGGGTGGGGTTATCCATCCCTTCAAGTATTTATCCTTTGTGTTACAATTCAATTATACTCTTTGTTATTTTTAAATGTATAATTAAATAATTATAATTGACTCTAGTCCTCCTGTTGTGCTATCAAATACTAAGTCATATTCATTCTTTCTAACTATTTTTTTATACCCATTAACCATGCTCATCTTCCTCCCCCCAACCCCCGCCACCACCACTCTCCTTCCCAGGCTCCAGTAATCATCCTTCTCTTCTGTTACATAGATTTATTTTTTACTATAGGCCCCTGGTCCTCATTTTCACAGAGCATTTACGCTAGAAAACTTGAAAATTTAGAGAAATTGTAAATTCTTCCTCTGCTCCATCGATTTGTAAATAATCTGAAACTCAAAAATGTTTTTTCTCAAGTATCTGGGAGTCACCCCTTTGAAATACAATCATCATCTTTGAAGTCTCTGAGACATTGCCCCTATCTCCCATTCTCTGAGGAGGGTAAGAGCTTAACTTTGAAATGTGAAAAGAGACAAATAGCAAAGACAGATGTCTTAATCACATTGACCAACCTCTCCCATAAAGTCTTTCAGTACTTTTTTTTTTTTTTTTTTTACATAGTCTCGTCCTGTCACCCACGCTGGAGTGCAGTGGTGTGATCTCGGCTCACTGCAACCTCTGCCTCCTGGGTTCAAGTGATTCTCCTGCCTCAGCTTCCTGAGTAGCTGAGACTACAGGCATATGCCACCAAGCCTAGCTAATTTTTGTATTTTTTTTGGTAGAGACTGGGTTTCACCATGTTGGCCAGGCTAATCTCAAACTCCTGACCTCAAGTGATCCACCTGCCTTGGCCTCCCAAAGTGCTGGGATTACAGTTGTGAACCACCGCACCCAGCCTATTCCAGTACTTTCTATTAGTTCACGCAGGATTTAAAAATCCTCCTGCTTTTATTTCACCTGAGTTGAGTTAAATATCTCTCCCCCATTGGAATGGTTTTAAATATTACTTGTTATTTTAACAAGCGTCCAGTGTAATTTTTCTTTTACAACATTAAATTTAATCATGTGCATTTTTAAAATAAACGAAAATAGGATCAGTCTAGGAAATTCGTTGCTACAAAATTTCAAATGTCAAAGAAATACTTATGGTTACAACACACACACATACACACATACACACACATACACACACACACCCCAGTATGTTGCTCAAAGATGCAATGTTTTATAAGCACAAGAGTATTTGAGAGTTAAAGATGTTAATTTAATCCCTTTATAAAGCTATCTTCTCCAATGTGGTAAGCTCTATTTAATCTTTAATGCCCTGCAGGTATAGAGTTTCTGATAATAAACCACAAAACAAAGATCTGAATGTGTTGGTTAATTAAAAGATGGCAGGACTGCAGAGGCATGAAGAGACTCAAAATTAAATACATTTAATATGTTATATGTATTATAAATAGAAATGTATAACCTTTCCTTTTTGAAGAAGAATACCCTACCTTTCTTCAGATGTGTTTAAAGCATATTTTAAAAATACTTACTATAGTGTGTGTGGATTTTTTTTTCTTTTAATGAGAAAATTCTATCAAATAAGCAAATAAGATAGGTCAAAATGATGGTGGTATACTTTTTCATTCTGTACAATTGTTAGTTGAGCCACAAATTGGCTTTACTCTTTACAGGAAGAAAGACAAAGAGGGAAATACTAATTTCACAATTCACAGTATCTGGGACTTAAAATACTCTAATTCCTCAAATAAACAACAAACAAAAATTATTATTCCTGTTTCAGAGATCTGAATTGAATTTATTTTCTGCACCTGCATAAAGAAGACATGCAACAAGTAGCATTTTTACCCACTTCTTTATAGTAATCATAACAATGAAATTCACAATCCTAGTTGTCAATCTATACCTCAAGGTGAGCTAACTACTGTAACTTTATACAGGAACCAAATGAGTATGTTATCACCGTATAGTTGTTCAGGCTCAATTTAAGGAAAACTCCAAAGACATTGTCTGGGTAAATATTAAACAAGAGTGAATACAAGTATATGTTCGATGAAAATGACCTAGGAAGGTTGTTGGTTGTTGTTGTTTGGGAGGAGGTTTTGCAGATATTAAATGTTACGGATACATGAAAATATATTTATTAATAGTTAACTGATAAGAAATAAGAGTTACATATTCTTGGAAAGGAGAAAAGACAAACTAGGACCTAGACGCTGTAGTGACATAGATAGAAGAATACATGTGGAGGGAGACAATATAGAAAGCTTATATTGTACCTATACACAGTAAAAATACAATTTTTTCAGTGCAAAAACTGTGAGCATCTCAAGAAAATATTTTGCATTCAATTGTTTGCATTTCTTAGAGACTTGTTGGACATGAGTCAGTCTAATGTTAAGACACATTTAACAGAAACAATGACTATTATGTTGGAGGAGTTGGTCTAAACTCATTCTTAAAGAAAAATGAGTTGATGGTAAGACCAGTAATCCACTAAAGTTTTCTCTACTTTTTTTTTTTTTTTTGAAATTTAAAATTCTTTATTTTTTTATTTATTTTTTATTATACTTTAAGTTCTAGGGTAC
>NW_016809495.1:158234-194296 GCF_001698545.2 Rhinopithecus bieti | reverse complement strand
CGAGTCTCGCTCTGTTGCCCAGGCTGGAGTGCAGTGGCCGGGTCTCAGCTCACTGCAAGCTCTGCCTCCCGGGTTTATGCCATTCTCCTGCCTCAGCCTCCCGAGTAGCTGGGACTACAGGCGCCCACCTCGCCCGGCTAGTTGTTTGTATTTTTTAGTAGAGATGGGGTTTCACCATGTTAGCCAGGATGGTCTCTATCTCCTGACCTCGTGATCCGCCCATCTCGGCCTCCCAAAGTGCTGGGATTACAGGCTTGAGCCACCGCGCCCGGCCAGTTATCTCTACTTTTTGAAAGTAAAACTATGATAGTGATAGTTTGAAATATTGGTTCTCCAAGTATGGACCCTAGTCCAATAGCAGCAGCATCACCTGAGAATTTGTTAGAAAGGCAAGTTATTGGATGACACCCTGGACCCAATCCTCAGTTTTGGGGATAGAGTCCAGCCATCTGCATTTTAACAACCCCTCTGAGTGATTCTGATGTACTCTCAGGTTTGAGAACCTCTGTTATTGAAAACATTTATGCTACCATTCTTTAGACATACAGAGAGAAGGCAGGTCATCATCTTACCCAGAAGGATTATTGAGATATTAAAGCACAAACTAAAAAGTGCCATAGCATATCTTTTTACTTTACAGGATCTTCAAAAGCCTGTTAATCCTAATGATAACATTTGAAATATTATTTTTAAAAAGCTCCCATAATATCTAACAAAAGAGTCTAACATGATCTCACATAGATTAACATGGAACTACTTCCTTTCCACATGGCCGAAGCTTGAAAAAAATTTCACAAAAACACTTATCATTTCCAGATTTCTTCAGAAGATGATAAAAATGTAGAGTGCTCAATATTAAGCACCTTAAAGTCAACCTTCTTTACCTACGAATTTCTAACACTGAGTATTAAGAAGGTAACCAATTCTCATTAGGGAATATCTAAATACCTGATATGGTCATAATTTAGGGGTAAGTGATAAATAGTTTATTAAGTTTTTTTGTGAGTGGCAATGGTTTCTGGGAGAGTCAACGTAGAAAACAGTGAAGAGCAAGTATTCTGGGGTCAGACTGCCTGGTTCTAATATGATTTCATCATTTCTTGGCAGTGTAATGTACGGTTAGCTCTATAGAGACTCAATCTCCCACATCTGTAAAATAGTAGTAATTATGAAGCATACAATTGATCTATGAAGCTCTAGTATGCTAGTCCCAACACAGAATAACCAAACACTAGATGTGAGCTGCTTTTTATTCCGTATTTCTGAGCACTCACAACATGTCTATCACTATTCTTGCTACCAAGGGTGCATAGATGAAGAGCCTAGTGGTGGGGAAAAGTATAGAAATAAAAAATTTTATAAAGACAAGGAGTGAGAATACTTTATTATAAGACAACTCATTATTGTGAAATGGTAAGAGAAGACTTCATGTATTTGGTGGCGCCCGGGAATTCAGGTATAAAAGGAAGACAGACAGTTAAAGATGCCGAAAGTCCATTCCAGACTGTGGCAGCTTCATGGGTATTAGAACAGGAATTCTTACAGTACCAACCATTGGTTTCAGCTCAGCTTTCAATAACTCTAGACAATCCTCTCATATTCCTTCAAAATGTGTTTCTCTATGATTTCAAACATTCACTTTCATTTCCCTCCCATCTCTGAGGATGCAGGGTTAATCTATCTAAAGCTGACCTTTTAAATTGTGCTTCTGAACTCAGATCCAGCTTTGCATTGAACATCACTTACACATCATCAATTTTCTCTTAAATTTTTTCCTCACAGTAAGGTCTTTCCCATGTATTTATGAACACGATCAGAACCTCTTCATTAATTAAAACAAAGAAACAACTATATCATACAGAAAGCCTTTCCTCAACTTCTTTATCTTCTGAAGTGACTTCTTATTTACTCTCTTTACCTCTCACTCTCAAAATAGTAATATATAAACTACTCACTTTTAACCTCTTTCCATAGTTTTGATTCCCACCAGTAACAGAAGCTTTTTTTTTTTTTTTTTTTTTTTTTTTTTTTTTTTTTTTTTTTTTTTTTTTTTTAATTTTTTTTTTTTTTTTTTGAGACAGAGTCTGGCTCTATCGGCCAGGCTGGAGGGCAGTGGTGCGATCTCGGTTCACTATAGGCTCTGCCTCCCGGGTTCACACCATTCTCCTGTCTCAGCCTCCCGAGTAGCTGGGACTACAGGCACCCGCCACCACGCCCAGCTAATTTTTTGTATTTTAGTAGAGAGGGGGTTTCACCGTGTTAGCCAGGAAGGTCTCCATCTCCTGACCTCGTGATCCACCCACCTCGGCCTCCCAAAGTGCTGGGATTACAGGCGTAAACCACCGCGTCTGGCCCAGTAACAGAACTTTTAACAATTGCCAGGGAGAGTATGTTCTAAGGAGCGACAGCTCAGTCCAAACTCCTGCTGCATTTGCTGTATACAATCTATTCTGACCTTTTGTTTATAGCTCCCAGACTAATTAGACTGCCATTTCCTTTGTCCTGAATCTGGGCACCTCTTGTCTCCTCTCCGTCTACACTATCACTTCTTCACAGCTTGCTTTTACAGCCATAGTTTCTATCTCAGCACAGGTGCCACTTAAGTAAAACCCTCTGGTCTCAACTCTCTGAGATACAGTTGCTTATTTCCCAATGCCTGTTCGATTTTTATGTGATGCAGCACTTCAGTCAATGTTCCTCAATTAAATGTCTTGTATCACTAAGGTATGTCTGATCTTTTTTTTCCTTCTCACTCTTTCATTTATGACATATTCTCCACATAATCAAACCTTTCCCCACCTTTTCCTTTATTGTTTTCAGTCTCCCAGAATCTGCCCTTACTGTTGGATTCACCTTGTATGACATCTTGTCCATGCTCTCTGTCCACATTGGATCCAGTCACTGAAGCCCAGATCTAATGTCATCTTTTTTATAATGCTTTCCCCAATTCATGTAATGAGTCTGAAGAATTGCTACTATTCTTTGCCTATAAGAAAACCCTCTTCCAGATATTTTATATTCTATGGACTCTCAAGCTTCCTGAAACCGGAAGTACTTCATATTGCTGTCTTCCTGAGCACCTTCTCTTCCACAGAAAAAAAATGTCACAGCACTTAGGTTGGTGATGTGGAAGATACAACACATGTAAAGCTTTTCATCAACAAGGGACATATCTGAAGCTATTATCAAGTAGTCATCAGATTGATTGTTGACAACTAATAATTAACCTGAACAAATTTGTTCAATTTTGTAAATTATCACACAACTGACAAAATTTGAATAGTGGGCTATCGATGAAGTAGTATTTTGTCAAGGTAAAATTTCCACATTTTAATAACTATACTGTGGTTATACAGGAAATGCTCACTAAAGTGTCTTGTGTAAATGGGCACTATATCTCCAAGCTACTCTCAAAGGACTCATAAAACATTTATACACGTATTTATAAAAAGAATGATAATAAAAAAACTCTTAACTAACAGTGAAGCTGGGTAAAGGCTATCTATGAGAGTTTTTGTACTATTCTTGATATTTAAAAACAGTTTTCTTAAGAAGTTGAGAAATTAATATTAAAAAATCAACTGGTTTGTTGTTGTTATTTATATCTACAGATACAAAATCTGTACCCTCCAGTGATAACAGTGGAGTATGTTACATTTCTAGATTATCCTCCTCCTATTAAACCATTCTCCTCGAATTAAGCTTAACATTTATGACCCTTTGAAAATTATCACCAATATAAAAAATTAGTATCAAATACTGACAAAAAACCGAAAGAATAACAAATAAAACTAGTGAAGAAAACTGACTTTTACTCAACAAAATATTTGTCAAGCAAATAAATTAATCCTTCTTATACAAATGGGTACAATTAGTGATGGTGCCTGATAAATACTATATACTTTTTGTAAACTACTACTCAGTATCTCATAGAAACTTGTACAACATTTTTTTAGTTTAATTAAAACAAATGAACTGTCATTCTGAAAAACATGCAGAGAAAAAAAACTGTTAATACTCTCTAACAGTAACTTTCTAGATATCCCCCCAAAAAAAAAATCAACAAAACATAAAATGGGGAGCCATCCAATATATACCATGTGTAATATTTTTCATTAATATTCATAATTTCTTAAGATTAAGTCAAAAGGATACATTTTTCTTAACGTTTCCCACACATATGCAGCCACATATGACTCTGTGAAAGCTCAGTTAGGCCAAATGAAGATGTATAAATGGGGCTGCTGCAAGTACAATGCCATGTTCCATCACATTTTATCAGGGTATGACGTATTTCAACATATGTGCATGAGTGTGTGTATGTATGTGTGTGTGTGTATGTATTACCCAATGAACATTATTTTTTAAAAACATCTTTAATTACTCTGACTCTCCTTTTTCACTTCATATTTTATCTACATATTTGAAATCATACTATATGAACCATATACCTTTATTTGGAAGTCCACATGAAACTTGGGAACAAACCAATGAGAATTTTATAAAGCTATTATTCTGAAGATTATATCAGAATTAATTCCCTTGAATCCACTCCCTTGACCAAGGCAATAGTGCAATACATTAGCTTCATATGTTTTATTTCATCATTATTATTCATGGAAACAAAATAGAGTCGTAATTGAAATTATCTGACCTGGAAAACATTTCCTTACGTGAACATCCTGCATATTTCTACTCATCCATTTTTTATAAGATAATCATTTCTCATTTAATAGGGCTTTGCAGCAAAGTTAAAACTTGCCCAGTTGGCAACTCATCATGAACTTGTAACAAGTTTTTGTTTGTTTGTTTGTTTGTTTTTAGTATCATTGAAAACATCACTCTAAAACCACAACTTTAAACATTAAGCATTTTGAGGCACCAGCATCAAGAATTTACACTACTGAACAGCACAGTTAGGCACTGGATTCCTTTTGATTATGACAGAAACACTATTTTTTTTCCCCTTTCACTAAATGGCTACAGGCAGGCATGCATTTTTTACTTTGTGTCAGTTGCTTTTGGTTTTGGTCACTTTCTTTGCTAGTAACTATCAGCTCTTATTCCTTACAATCATCATAGGGTTAGTGCAAAAGCTTTATTCCTTTCCTAATTTTCTATATGGCCTCTTTTGTGAAAGATGTATGTGAACTTTATCATATGCAGTTGTTCTCTACCTTTTCATAGTTATATTACTTTTTTTTTTGTTTTCTTTTGTTGTTTTCCAATTCTTAGTCGTGTTCTTCTGGGATCAATATGATTGCTGTATATGTGTGATGTTATTTTGTAATTTCTACATAATGGGACTTAACCCAAGTTAGAAGCTGAAACTAATTTACTTATACCTAGCCATGTTCTAAGAACATTTTGCCAGGCATTCTTATTTATCGTTAACATAGTGCATCCTGCAGAAAAACAAAAACACACACACACACAAAGAAGCAATGACAATATCGAGTTAAGAAAATAAGACAAAGCCAGAACTGACATTGATTAAAAAAAAGTACAATAAATTCTATATATTTTACAGTGGTAAGTCATATATTACACAATAAACATTATAGCAACCAAAATAATAAGGAAACCATGGTCAATTATAAAACAGTTTTTGCAGATTAAAAAAATAGTTGTACAAGAGAAGTACAATTTCTCTTTTATGCTTCTCAGAAAAATGGTATAAGATAGAGTGATTAATAATATCTTTGAAAACTTTCTTACAACAAACAAGAAACAATTTTGGAGGACTATTTATTTAAAAATTGCTTAGTGTAGGCTTAAAACATCAGGTCAAGAGAAATAAGCAAAAGGAATTATAATACGTGAGGGATGAGGAAATATTATATAATATGATAGGATATGTCAATTCAGGGACAGATTTTAGTTCATTGAGGTCAGTTGTTCTTAACAAAAGGTAAACATCAGACCACAATGTCTGAATTACATCCCTTATTGATTCCAAGTATGTCATTTTAGAGTAGAGACTGGATCTAGATTTTTAAGGTCTACTAAAGATTCTGATTCATCCTTCAGAATGAGATCTACTGACCTAGAAGAATAATTGAAAACATATAGTACATGCTTATCCTCCATATATATATCAATATCCTGAATTAAGGCTTTGAAAGATATTTGTAGCAATAACTGAGTTTATACTCCCCGATAAATAACTACAGGGCAACTAATCTGAAATGATAGTTAAGTACAGAATCATGTGCTTCAACAGTCAGTCAAGCTGAGACAGCCTCCCATAAAACCATGGAGCTAAAATCTCTCACAAACTCATTAGAATGTCAATATATCAAAGAAAACATATCAAATTTTTGAAATATAAATCCAATTTAAACATTAGGACAGCACAACCCACCAACCTATGTGCCTGTTTTTTCCTTCTAAAATTTGGGGGAAAATTATTAAGAAAAAACGGAGATAACTTCATTCACACATTTTCACTAGAGAATTAAAATAATCTTTCAAAATAAACTCTTGGAAAGAAAATGTTGTTGACTACTAAGCACAGCAAATACATAACTTTTCCATTTCTACTTTCTCTATCTATAACTATTACTGAAAAATGATCCTAACTGTCCTTCCAATCCAGGCCAGATAACACCTAGAATTTATTTGGGACATAGTTCTCTAGGAAGCTACTTATATTTGACCAGCACTTGCCTTGCCAAAAAGACCTCTCTGGGCTTATTCCTCCTATCTGAAATTTTGTATCCTTTGACTAACATCTCCGTAGTACTCTCCATGCCCCCAGTCTCTCGTAACCACCATTCTACTTTCTACTTTTGTGAGTACAACTTTTTTAGATTCCACATGTAAGTGAGATTAAAAAAAAAAAAAAAAAAAAAAGGAAACTACGATGGAAGGAAGAAAGGAAGAGAGGGACAAAGGGAGGAAAACTTTCTGAACATCAACAGTTACTTAATCTTCACTTGATATAAACATTCCTTAATAAAATATACTTTGTAATTTACAGATTGCTTGGGTGATATTTTTAGTCATTTAAAGAAGGCATAAATTAGGACAAGTTATTATGTGGATAATTTCTCATTAATAGATTGAGAGATCCACAACTATCCACTGCTCAAAACAATGGAGTCAAACATTTAATTTTGTCCTTGATTCTAACATTTCTGTTTGCAAAACTGAGCAAAACCCAAGCATTGATGAAATGTCATTACTTCAACCTTTAGATATCAGAAAAATTCAGCATGGAATTATATTTTTATTAAGTAGTCCCTCATTCTTAACACTACTTGGGGTACAAGCTAGAATGAAATAATATTGGAATGCAGGCAAATCAAATATGAAAAATACAGATAATTTCTGATAGCATTATTTAAAATTTGGCAATACATTTTAGTGATAAGAACAGCCAAATTATCCCTTTGCACTCAGTTTTACTTTAGAAAGACATTTATTGCATCCAAATGTCGGTAGTTATGTGGTAATAAGTAGTTTTAGGCTGTGTTGACAAAATATGAATGTTGCCAAATATACTGTGTTATTTGATTCAGCTGATTTTCTCCTAAATTCTATTTGTCGTACACCTGAAATTCAGTAAAATAGAATGAGGAAAGTATAGGAAGGTGAACGTTAACACTTTGTCTAATTCAATTTAACAGATACTGAATCTCAATTACATATTTCAGGCATTAGTGGGATATAGCCCTGTCATTACAGATAGGGTAGGAGAAATGATTGTAAAATCAAGCTGGACATGCTAGAGACTAAGAGTAGTAAAAATAAGTTTACATTTCACTTACGTTTAATTCAATTATTTCTGGAGGAGATGTCTATTCAATTTATAACACAAGATCAAGCTAAGTTTCTTCCACCGAGATTTTGGAAAGGTTTTATTCAATGAGAAAATACAATTTCTGACTGTCAATTAAAAATATTTTTCCAGTAACCCAATTTCAAAATGGGCAAACAACCTTGTATAGGCATTTCTCCAAAGAAGACATAATGGCCAATAAGCACATAAAAAGGATAAATGGCCAAAAAACACATAAAATGATGTTCAACATCATTAGTGAATAGGGAAACACAAATCAAAACTACAGTAAGATACTACTTTATGCATGGTAGGATGGTTATAATTTTTTAAGAAATAAAATAACTGATATTGGTGAAGATGTGGAGGAAAAAAATATATTTTTCCATAAAAGAAATCTTGAGATATATATGAGTTAGTTTTAAGTTATTTTATTTGTTATTAATAAATATTAAGAACATGGCCACTTAATATGCAACAATCTCTCTGTTACTCAGTGATGTTTTGTGCATCCTCCCTCACATGCCCTTATCTTTCCTTCCAGAATCTGTTCTTATTATCCTCAAATCCATACCTGAGCCTACTGGTCACAGTCAGCAAAAACTATGGCCTCTTACTTCACTAAAACGGCATTAAGTATAAATGCCCCAAGTGAATTACACACCATGTCAAAGCTCATTTATAGTTCCACCTCTTTCTATCCTTTTCCATTGTTTCTCATAATGATTCATTCTTTGTCCTATTGCTATTGTACCTGGGCCTGGATCTATCATGCTCCAGCACTCAGCTCATTTCCTCTCTTCAATTGTCAATCTCCATCCTGTGCTAATTACTTAACTCAAGCTTTTGCAAGTGCTCAAGTCTCTGTAATATTAAAAACCATTCTTTCAGAAATCCTACTTTTACTTTTATTTACAGTCAACTTCTGCAAATCATCCAACTTCAGTCTTTATTTCTGAAATACTAGTTACTTCCATGCTCTGCCAAAATGTGCTTTCTTACTCGCGTCTCTACGTTATAGTATACCAGCGGCTTTATTTTCATGTTTCAGTCTTCATCTACCTGAACTCATTCTGGCATTTTACATTGTTGACACCTTCATTTTAAAATTTCCTTTAAAATATTTAAAATAGTATTACTTTCTGGTTCTCATTTTACCTCATAAACAACTCTTTCTCATTAAAAAAAAAAAAAAAAGTAGCTATTAAATGTATACATTTTCAAAAGTTCATATCCAGGTCATTTATACCATACTATCTTTAGTCTATAGATGGTGAAACAGAAACACGAAAACTTAGTGATAAGATGTTTCTAAGTATCGAAAGTATCAAGCTTATAAAATCAAATATTTTCCAATTAAGTAATATTTTAAATATAATTTCACAAAAGTATTTTTGTAAAACAATATACTACCCACTTATAATGCAACTTCTAAACATATAACATCTGTGCCTTTAGTTTTTTTCTCCAAGGTCAGGAAAACTAGGCAGAGTATTTGGACACATGTGCTTTTAGAAAACAAAACAAAACACTAGAGTTTATTCATCTAGAAAATACTATTATGAGCTTATTTTTGGAAATGACATGTAAATAAAATTGCTGTATTACCCACAACCATATATCATATGTTAACTGGTAATTATGAATGGTTCCTAAATTATCACTGGAAAAATACATATCCATTACCATATTATTTTTAGTATGCAGTGACTGCAATTCAGACATATCCAATTAGGGAAGAAAGAATTCTGAATTTATTGCTCAATTTAAATGTTGTCATCATTTTCTGATGGAACCATTTGCCAATTATTGTTTCAGGGCTGTTGATCATTAACGTTGTAAAATTATGCTACTGTTATCATCTTTACTATGTAAATACATCAGATTATAAGTCTTTTCATATTTTGTTACATTTTTTGCTCCTCAAATTTAAGAGATAGCAAAAGATCCTTTAACTATAGAAGTTTAGGGCAGTATCAGATTTATGCTGGAAAAATGAACCAACTTAAGCTATTCAGTTATGTTTTATTTTACTCACTTATAAAATTTGAGTTTTCTGTGTTCTATCATCATTGTTCTTCAAATACTCATAGAAACTTAGTCTATCTCACTACAAATACATTCTGTTCAAAGTACACTGAATTGCATTTCCATTTCTGACTTTTCTGGGGTCACTGGCAGCTGATCAACACTCCCATAGAGAAAAAAGAAAACCAATGAGATTTTTTAAGTCCTTTTGAAAGTATCAGATATCAATTCAGGCAACCTCAACTTGAGAGATCTAATTCCAGAGAAGGAAAACAAAACAAAACAAAAAAAAATGAGCTTCGCATACTATAGCTACTTTTCTTTCAAGTCATTGTCTATTTCAGGTATATAGCTGTAGGCTGAAAATGCAAGCAAAAATCTGCAGTGAATGACCCAGAGTATTCAACTGGAAACACTGAAAGGTTATGTCCTAGGAATAGGGCAAATAGCAGACAAATATAGCATTACCAAGCCAGTCTTCAATATGCTCAGCCCCTGATTGGACTGAAACAATAAGACTACTTTATCTGCCTAACATAAAGTAATATAAAAAAGAAAAGACAAATATTTCTGAAGAAAGATAACCTAATCCTGAGCCAGTTTTTCATGCAAAATAAATGGCAGTCAGTAAAAAATAAGACGTGTCAAGAGAGAAGACAAAGAAAAATAGAGCAAAGTCAACAGACCACAGATGATCAAAACAGGTGTTCTCAGATAAAAATAGTAAAATAGCTATGATAGAAATGCTTAAGAACATAGGATACAAAGCTGGGAAAAGCTAAATGAAAAGATGAAAAATTTTGCCAGATAATGGAATCTATAAAACTAAATCAAATGTAAAGTTTACAATGAAAAAAATTAAATAAGTGAAATGAAGAATTCAATAAATATGTCTAGTAGTAGATTAGAAACAAGAGAATACAAGACTGGTGAACAAGAAGATGGGGCAATAAGCAGTATGTAGACTGAAGCACAGATGGAGAAGAAGAAGGAGGAAAAATTAGGAAAGAGCATAAAATATGTAAAACTCAGTGAAAGGTCTAACATAAGTAAAAACTGAATTAATGAAGGAAACAGGAAAAAGAATGAGAAAATGTAAATGTCTGCAGAAATGCTGGTCCAAGATTTTCTAAAACTTACGCAACTGTAATCCACATATTCAAGCAGCTCATAAAAATCCAAGCACAATAAACACACAAAAAAATCCACATTTAAGCACTTACTATAAAATGTCTAAAGATACAGAGAAACTCTTAGAAATACAGCTAGGACCTAGGTGGGTGGGGTGGAGGGTGGAAAACTATATAAAAACATACACTTAAAAATACTATAAATAAATCAAAATGTAAAACTGAAATATGCAATTATACTTAGTGAAAGGAACAGGGAAAAGTACACTACTCCATATTCTAGAAAGAAGTTCTTCATGTTCAAGAAACCCATAGGAGGTCAAGACAAAGAAAACAGAAATAAGAAATAGAGAATTGGAAACGAAAGGTACGTTGCAGACAAGCTCTAATATTTCAATAATTATACTTAGTGTACATTATCTAAATACACCGATTGAAACAAGGATTGGCAGAGTGGATTTTAAAAACTTGACTCACCTATATATTATCTATAAGAAATTCATTTCAAATATAATGATATAGGTAGGTTAAAAGTAATAGGACAAAAAATAAACATCATGCAAACAACCATCAAAAGTAAGCAGGGTGGCTAGATAATGTAGACTTTAGGGCAAAGAAAATTGCCAGATTCAGAGAGGGACATATGTAAAGACAAAAGGTCCAAACACTAAAAAGTCACAGCAATTGTGTATATACCCTTCCCCCTCCAAAAAAAGCAGAAAATATGTGAAGCAAAACAAATAGAACTGAAAGGAAAATAGACAAATCCACAATTATACTTGGAGACTTTGACATCCCGACTTTAAATAGATGGAAAAACTAGATAACCAATCAACAAAGATTCCATAGAACTCAACTAATAGTATCAAATCAACATTTATAGAGCATTATTCCCAACAACAGAAGAATGCTTACTCTTCTCAGGTTCCCATGGAACATAGGATAGACCATATGCTGCTTAAAAACAAACCTCAACATATTTTTTAAAAAACAAATTGTACAGAGTGAGTTCTCTAACCACAATAGAATTAAAAGAGAAATAAGTGACAGAAAGATTATAGGAAATCTCCAAATTCTTAGATACTGAACAACATTCGTCTAAATAATCTATGGGTCAAAGAAGAAGTACCAAGGGAAATTAAAAAACAAATACACTGAACTGAATGAAAACAAGAGATATCAAAATTTGTAAGACAGCTAAAGAAGTGCTGACAGGGAAATCTGCACTGCTAAATGCATACAGTAGAAAAGAAGAAAAGTCTCAGGTAAATTATCTAATTCTCACTTCAAGAAGCTAAAAAAACAGCAAAAATTAGAAAAATAAAGCTGATATGCTGAGTCATAAAGTAAAAATAAAAGTAATTCAGTGTTATGGACTGAACGCATGTGTTTTTCCAACATTTCTTTTGTTGTAACCCTACTTCCCCACCCTAAACCATTTGTAATAGTATCAGGACGTGGGGCTTTTCAGAAGGAATTAGGATTAGATAAAGGTATCAGAGTGGAGATCTCATGAGTGGGATTAGCACCCATATAAGAGTTACAGAGAGAGCTGGCTTTCCCTCTCTGCTCTATTCCATGTGAGGATATGAAACATTTGCAGTGTGCAGCCCAGAAGTGTGTCCTCACTAGAATCCGACCATGCCGATGCACTGATCTTGGACTTCCAGGATCTAGAACTGTGAGACATCACTTTTTGTTGTTTAGAAACACCCAGTCTATTGTATTTTTGTTATAGGAACACATGCTAAGATATTCAGAATCTAAATTCTGATCAAAATGAAATTAAACAATAACAAAAATATAATTAGAAAACCCACATGTTTGAAACTTCAGAAATAAAATTCTAAGTAATCCTTGGGTCAAAGAAAAAAAAATCACAGTGAAAATAAGAAAGTCTTTCAAACTGAATAATAATAAACTTATTACATATCAAAACTCTTGGGATACAGTTAATAGTACATCTAAAGGAATATTTACAGTCTTAAAAGTCTACATGAGGAAAAATAGAAAAGATAAAATCAATACTCAAAGCATTGCTTTACAAATTAGAAAAATAATTAGCATTTGAATATAATGATATGGAAGGAAGGAATAATCAAGGACAGAAATCATTATAATAGAAAACACATGTACGACAATCAAGAAAACCTAGAATTCAAATGTTGGTTCTTTACAATAACTAAGGAATTTGAATAACCTCTAGCAAAACTAATAGAGAAAAACTGAATGATATTGACACAGATGATCAATATCACAGTCTGGTCTCACTATAGATTACAACAGTGGTTTGTTGGAACCACTTCATTCTTGCTCGTGACAGAAACAAAGAATTATATTTGATTAAATATATTTAGAAATAATTGGAAGCATTTAGAATGAGCACTGAATTGGAAGACAGCAGATTATATGCATCTCTTTCCAACTACAAAACTTGGATATTGGCCATGATCTGATTATATATGCCATGAAAATTGGTAAATACTGTAAATCAAGTCTTTTTTTTTTTTTTTTTTTCCAGAGAGCTGGTTTACCAGCACACCCTGGACCCTCTTCTCCCCAAATTAAAAAAGATAATTACAGGAATTACAACAACTTTATATTAATAAACTTGACAACTGAACTGGCATATTCAGATTCCTAGAAAACAAAACTAAGATGTAAAAATGTTTATTCCTAAACATTTGACTAGTCTTATATTTATTATAAAAAGTAAATCTATAATTGCCAATATTTGTACAAAGCAATCTGTAAGCCCAGATGGCTTCTCCTGAGAATTCTTTCGAACAATTAAAGAGAAAGTAACACTGATTTTACATAAACTTCAAGATAGCAGAAAAGAATATATCCCAATGCTTTTAAATTAATTACCTTATTTTGAATACTGAAATATAATTTACATACATTGAAATGTTCATGCCTTAAATGTATAGTTTAATCAGTTTTAACTACTGTGATTATAGACTTTGAATGTGTAAGTTTTTTTTGTTTTGTTTTGTTTTAAGCAGTCACTAATTCTTAGTTCATCTTAACAGATTGTTTGGCTAAAATGGATTTGAATTACTGGGTTGATGATTTCCGTTTTCATACAGTTTTCAGATAAGTATATTTGTTGAGCCAACAAAGTAAAAAGAAGACGAAAAGATTCTTTGAAAACTAAAACTAAGAAATTTTCCTATGCAATCTAGAAAATAAACAATTAAAGAATTATATTTGATTAAATATATTTAGAAATAATTGGAAGCATTTAGAATGAGCACTGATATTGGAAGAATTTGGACAGAATTCAAAGAGAAACAGAACAACACGGCAAATGGAAAATTTATCAGGTTGCTATTTCAATTAAAAATTCTATGTAAAATCTCATGCAATTCAAAATTGCAAAAATAAGTTTTAAGCATTATTTTGAATGATAGAATAGAATGTATACTTATTTCTTGAAAAGATTCTATTATCAAAGATAGAAGTTAAACATAGATATTTTTACTTTAAATAATTATCAACAGTTTCTACTACTTCATAAATAAGAAAATGAAGTAAGTTCAAAAAAACTAGTTAATGTCACCATTCTGGGCAGCAAATGAAAGAGACATTTTATTTCTGAATATGTAGAGACTCTCATTTTTCAAATCCCAGCTAATTGGAACCATCCTCTGAGGAATTTTCTCTATCTCCCTAATCAGAATTAACTGTTTCTTCATCTGAGATTTGAACAGGACATTGCCTATGCTTCAATTGTGATGTTAGTTTATCCTTTTGCATGCTATATGGAGAGAATTGCTCTGATATCTTTGTCACATAAGCGTATGAACTCTATGGCCTCAGGGACTTTTTCCTTGTAGCAACTAACACAGATATAGCATAGAGGAGAAATTATTAAAATACCTATTATAGCATCACTTGCATTTATTTTCCTGGTTTAATATCCTGACATAAATAATCTATACATAATTTTTTTAGAGTATAACTTCACTAGGAAATTAGTGTTCTTCAATAATTATATGTTAATACATATAAATCCATAAAGACATGTGCCCTCCTGCATTTGTAATGGGTATGGATCACGGAGCATTTTGCTCTCATAAAATTATAGACGGTTGGCTGGGTGAGGTGGCTCACACCTGTAATCCCAGCACTTTGGGAGGCCTAGGTGGGTGGATCACCTGAGATCAGGTATTTGAGACCAGCCAGGCTAACAGCGTGAAACCCCATCTCTACAAAAAAAACCACAAAAAATTAGCCAGGTGTGGTGGCGGGTGCCTGTAATCCCAGCTACTCAGAAGGTTGAGGCATGAGAATCACTTGAACTCGAGAGGCAGAGTCCATCTCAATAATAATAATAATAATAATAATAATAATAATAATATTATTATTATAGATAGAGCACAATCTATCTTTAAAGCTTATGTACTGCAGTTTCCTTAGTATCACAGAGAAAGTACCAAAAGGCCTATTTAACATATCCATTGATGGTAAAGCTAATTTAAGGCAAACCACAACCAGACCACAGATACCTTGTTGATACTTTCCTGCTATAGATTACTTAGTCCAAACTAATCCTGGTAAGCCAGTGAACTGGGAAATTAAGTAACCTCCCATCAACAACATAAAAGCTGAATTAATTGTTTTCAATTAGTATTCAATTGTCTTGCACTGTTTTACAATGTAGGTATCAAAAACAAACAAACAAACCAAACAAAACTACCAAGGGTTCAAAGAAACTAATTAAAAAATTTTAAGAAATATTATTATTTGAATAAAATCCTCCTTTTCTGCACACTCACCAGTGCTGACTTTTAGAGCACTACATCATTTTAAAAGAAAACTGAAAGATTTATCTTGGCCTAGGTAAATATGACAAGGAGATCCATTACTAAAGTAGAAAATTTTTAAAAGTGTAAATAAAATAACCATGCATAACTAAGCTGCCTGAATATCACTATTACATAAAAGTAATTATCAGATTTTTCAATATCTAGATAAAATTTTTTATTTGAAATTGTATTTATGATACTTCATAAATTATTTTAATGAACAAGGATGTTAGATTTATTTTATTTACAAAAGGAAACTGAGCTACCTAAATTCAGATGAGAACTACTGAATGATAATTTTTAGATTTTACATGGCCTTGATTAATTTTAAAAGATAATAATGAAACCATTTTGAGCTACAAAATGATATCATAAAATTCACTGTGGTATTTTGGGGAGGTGTAATTACTACAGAATATTAAATTGGGAAAAGAGAAATAAGCACTTAATCTGCATGAATAATTGGGACACCTGCACACAGCAGACAGTTCTGCTTTTGGGGAATGTGAAGGCACTGGTTTTCTACAATTTTAGCCATCATCATTATAGTTGTAATAATGAAAGATTATGTAACAAAGCTATTGACTAAAAATTAAATTTGATGAATCTAAATGCTTGGGAAGAACTACACTGGCCCAGTAACTGGAAATTCACCACTAATTTATATTCAGAAATGCACATGGGCTAAATTTTATCAAATCATTCTGAGAAATTGCCAATTAACTCTGACTGACATTCCGATTAATAACTTAAGATATATACCTTTCAACAAAAACAGTGAACACACATTTGTAAGTATACATTGTTTTTTCTTGCTTATGCTGAATGTTTTAGTTATGCAAATATTTTGTTATGTAAATATTTGTCTTTAATGATCCCATTGATCTCTTCCAGTAACTATAAATTCTTTAAAAGCTTTGTACAGTCATTTGTAAGAAAGCCAGTGAAAGTCAGTCATATCAAGTTCTTCAAAATATGATATTCAGAAAATCATAAACTGTAAACACTTTGTTAGTTAGAACTTGACATTAAGTAAGATTATGTCCACCATTACTGGAGGAAAATACTGATTAACAAAACAGAATTTCCTTCAATTCAAAGAGTCTGTATATATGGGAAAGAAAACAATGTTACTAAGAAAAATGTCTGAAGACTTAGTATTGTTGAGATTTTTTTCATGAGTATAAAAAGAAGGGATTCACAATCTAGAAAGAATCCCTAGTACATCTTTGGCAATGCAAGAATAGAGGAAATAAAAAAGGACCATTATCAGTTCAAATATTTGGGAGAAAATTAAATATCTGTAAAAACTTGGCTAAAATTTGAATGGCTCCTTGGCTAAGAAAATGGCCCTGGAAACTTATTGTGTGGTCTTTGAATCCCAGCTCTATTATTTAAACAAAGCTTGCTTTGGGGAAGTTACCTAATGCTCTTTTTTTTCTTTCTTCTTTTTTTTTTTTTTGGAGATGGAGTCTCATTCTGTCTCCCAGGCTGGAGTACAGTGGGGCGATCTCAGCTCACTGCAGCCTCTGCCTCCTGGGTTCAAGCAATTCCCCTCCCTCAGCTTCCCAAGTAGTTGGGATTACAGGTACATGCTGCCATGCTGGGCTAATTTTGTAATTTTAGTAGAGACGGGGTTTCCCTGTGTTGGCCAGGATAGTCATTTTTTTTGTATTTTTTTTATTATACTTTAAGTTCTAGGGTACATATGAGCAACATGCAGGTTTGTTACATATGTATAGCACATATACACCATGGAATACTATGCAGCCATAAAAAAGGATGAGTTCATGTCCTTTGTAGGGACATGGATGAACCAGGATGGTCTTAATCTCCTGATCTTGTGATCCACCTGCTCAGCCTCCCAAAGTGCTGGGATTACAGGCATGAGCCACCGCATGTGGCCTTCTGTTTTACTTTTGAAAAAAAAAAATGGGAATAATAATTTTTTACCTCATAACTGTGTTGAGATGATTAAAAAGCTTATGTATATAGTGTTACTGGTAGCCTGGTACACAATAAGTGCTCAATCAATGTTATTTATTACTATTCTTTAAACATACTGGTACACTCAAATGTCAAAAACTTTTAATCGTAAAACTTTGGAATTGTAAGTCTTTCTGTAATAAGCATAAAGATAATTTAGGAATATTAGCAGTGCTAATATTTTACATGTTTTAGTCAAATACATTCAGAATAAACTACTTAATATTAAAATTCATATTTTAAAAAATACAGTCTTTTCACGTTGATAAACTAGAATTAGTTAAATCATCACTTTTTGGAACAGAGTTATGATGTTCCTGGAGGTTACAGGATATTTCTGTGCAGTTAGGAAAGTGTAAATTCATGCCTCACTGAATACATATTGACTTCTTCCACAAAGGTTAACTCTATTTCAATATTGACATACTTCTTTACTTCTTTATGTTAGGACTCTAAGATCCTAGCCAAAAAAAAAAAGAAAAAAAAAAAAAGCTGAAATAATTCTAAAATTAATAAAGAGCATGTTTCATTGATTCTAAAATCATTTACAGTGTCATTTTGCAGAGGCCATGGGTTCAAAAATGGAAAAAGTAAAGGCCTAAATGAGTATCAAGGCATCATGGGAGCATGATGTGAAGAATATAGTTTATGAAGTATACTGCATACTACAGTGGCTTTAAAATGTGTCTGTTCCATAACAGGGTAGAGATATTTGACCCTTCCAGGGACTGGGTCAGACTTTGTCACTGCACTGAAGAATGGAATACAATAATGATACTGCATTTCTTCAGAAGCTACATTACAAAAACCCATGCAGTTCTTGGAACACTAGGTCTGGTAGTCTTATAGAATTCTGGCTACCTTGAAGCTGCCATGTGAAGAAATCATATAAAGAGAAAAGAATGAGAGAGAGACAAAGAGAAGAGACAGACCGCCAGGAGGAGCCCAGCCGTAGGAGCTTCTTAGTGCAGGCACTAGATATTTGAATAAAAAAATGTTGAAGATTACTGCAGACCTAACCATCCTCTAGCTGTAATTATATGGGATACCCTGCTTTTTTAGCTGAGCCTCTCAACTCCCAGATTTGTGAACAAAACAAATGATTATTATTGTTATAAGCTACTCTTTTGGGATGGTTTGTTACATAGCAATAAATAATTAGAACAATGTGGCCTTTCAAACAAGTTGGTCACATCACACAAATTATTTAATGATTGAGTATGCACATGGAATTTTCTAGTTTTACTTAACATCATTTAATACATACTTAGGCTATCAAAGAGTCATACCCAGAAAAGAAATCTAATATGAGCCGATGAACTTAAAAAAGAGATTCTCTCACTAAACACATGTTTATTGAGCATTTACTATATGCTGGGTAATATTCTAGGCTCCAAGACTACATCACTAAATAAGACAAGAAACAGACAAATTCTGTACCCCTATAGTCCTATTAAAAAGACAGACAATAAGTGAGGAAATATGGATAAAATAATTCCAGGTAGTGATGTGATAAGAAGCAATAAATCATGGTATGGAAATTAGAGATATGCTATTTTAAGATAGGGGAGTCAGAGAAGGTGTTTACCAGAGGGTAGCATTTCAAAAACAACATTCAAAGCATAAAGACCAATGTATTTAAAGTAGAGCAACTAAAAATGGGAGGCATATGAAATGATGATGAGGAATTTTAATTCCATTTTGGGTGAGATGAAAAGCTATGGGAGGAATTTGATCAGGATAATGAGATTTTTAAAATTATATCTTAGTGCATAGTAAGAATTTTCCAGCCTTCAAGTCATTGGGTATGACCATGTATCTGAGTTCCAGTCAATAGACTTGACTGGAACTGATGTGTACTTCCCATAAAAATCTCCCACGTGTGCTCATTCAAGCTCCGTCCCATCCCGATGACAGGGATGGAGGCAATACCCATAGTAATCTTAGCAGCCACTGACTGAAGATGGCAGAGACATGATCAGCCTTGATACCTGAATGACCACATGGAGCAACCCCAAGTACACTCAGCAGCATTATCAACTAGTAAACACTCTGTACGCTCTCATGAACAAAATCTGAAGTTCTTTTATTTTGAGAAATTACGTGTATGGGTATATTTATTAACTTAGCGCAGGCTACTTTATCTAATATAGCAGGTGAATTTCTAAAAGAGGGGTACAATGGAAAGAATAACAATAGAAAGCTATTTTAATCAACCAGGAGAGATACATCGATGATTTGGACATATGTGGTAGCAGTGAACATGGAAAGGTAGGATCAGATTAAAAGTATATTTTGAAGACAGAACCAGAAGGACTTGCTGATAAATCACCTTCAAGAATGCTAGTTAGAAAATTTGAAAATTCCTCTAATCCTCCTACATTTTTGTAAAGCTAGATGATAGAATAGACTTTTACTGGCTCACTTTTACCTGAAAATAGAACATACAGAATTCCATAGTAAGTGCAAAACAGACCTCTCTCTTATATAGAATTTTTGGAGAAAGTGGAAGAAATCTCAAGCCATGATTCTTGGACTTTACAGACAATTAAAGGTAAAAGAAGAGTACGAAACCAAATTTAATTAGAAGGATATCTTTAGAGAAAACTGTGAGATGCAACTTCTTCCAAACCCAAGCTGATGAAAGGATACCCTGTCTGTTTCATCTCAGTCCTATTGAGGAGCTTTCCATGGGACCTGTCAGCTTTGAAATATTTTCCCTCCAATGTTGCCTGACTCATATCTGAAGAAACTAAAACCGGTGTGGCAAGAGAACAGAGGTAGTACACTGAAATTTATGTGCTCTCATAGTCTATTGGTAAGCATTTCCACCAGAAAGATGTGAGTCTCACAGGGAAGGGACAGGACCATGTCTTGGGCTCTGTTTAGTTGGCTGCTTAGATGGAAAAGGAAGACGTCAGCAGAGAAGAGGGTAGGGTAGAGTACAAGATGCTCAGGAAATGTGGCATATCCATGGACTCAGGGATATGCCCAATCACTGGACACCTCTCTTTGATCTACGTAGATGCATATATTGTCTGGGTAGAGAAACTTTCTAAGGGTCCATTAACATGTCACCAAGGAATTGGGAAAGCTTTGTATAGAGATCTTCATAGCTTACTCTGAGCTAGGGTGGTCATAACCTAGCTATCAGGCTGGGGTTGGTCTAAGTGGAGAGGTAGGTGGAGAGGTAACAGACAAAAAAGCCAACTGTGCTCCATCTCCTTATCTTACTTCAGGTCTCCAGCCCAAAGTGGACCCAAGTTGGGGAGGGGAGAGAATTTTGCATTAAATCAGGTTTAGAGTTATTACTATTTTGGACCATGAATCCAAAACACTGAACTAAATGTGTTTGTGATTTGAATATACTACAGAACATTCAAAGAGGCCTCTATACACTAAAATACAGTAATGTCTTGATATTTTGAACCATACATGTTCAACACAGTGGTTTAATTCATGACAGAAGAGAAATGTAGGCATTTCTAAATAGAATAAAGCATGAAAACAGAGACCTTTACATGGAAGTGCCATATCTAACAGAAGTTTAGAAAGCATTGAGCTCAGGGCATGGAACATGTGGATAGGAAATCAACATAACATTCCTTTCAGGTGTATTAGGCAACTGCTTCTCTCCTAACAGGAGAAATGTAGCTCAGTCACTGCAATTAAAAAAAAAAAAAAAAAAAAAAAAACGATAAGAAAAGGCATTGGTGCTACGTTAATAAATATTCTCCCAAAGTAGTAAACCATATGAGATTTGTGTTCAGTTTTTTACTGCTTATCTACAGAGTGTTATCTCCATTATTTACTTTACACGGTTCTCTATTTTTATAAAAGTAAAATAAAGAATTCAGAAATGTTTCTTGAATTTTATTTGTATCAGCACTCTACACTCTCATTCTGTGCATGGACCTTCTTAAATAAGGATGGGAATTCCATGCACAAAGTATCTTTGTGCTTACTCAGAAACCTGGTCCACGGATCCTGATTTAATTACAGAGAAGAATGAGAGGAGATAAACCTAGGTTTCTGTATCTACTGTATCCATGACACAGTTAATCTAAGACTCACAGAGGTCTATACATTCAGAAGGCTTGAAAATAGTTTCTTTAGGTAATAAAAAGAAAACTGTTTTCCTTAACTGAATTTCTTGACTTCTGAGGACCAGAAATCAGATGCCTCATATTATTGTAGCGGTTTTTCTCCCCACAGTTTAATCTAGGATCCTTTAAAAACCAAGGCTACTTCTATATTCAGTAAGATTATATATAAACTTGATTTTATGAATTATGTGAATGCCACTGCTGAGAAGTCCCACTGGCAATATAATATGATTATGCAAATGTACACATCAGACAAATTAAAAGCATAAAAAGAAATCATAAGATTGAAGAAATACATTTTTAAGGCCTTGTTGATTTCAGGTCTTTCATGTCAAAGTTGGAAACTTTCTTTTGTAAGGATACAGGTGAAACCTGTTAGGTGGGGTAGAGAGGAGAAAATCATTCTCTAGGCATGTATTTGCTGTTCACTGGGTTAGTCCCTTATCAAGGGTGTATAAGCCACACAGATATTTTATACTGGACATTTTGCCAGTTGTATGTGGGGTCAATATAGTTGCAAATGATCCCATTATGAAAATTAAATTCTATTCATCATTTTTCTCTAACAAGTTACTGTCCTTGATAAAATAATGGAATAAAGGATTCTGCATTGTATCCACGGCACTTAAGGATAGATGTTGTAGTACTTTGATATTACACTTTCATCACTATACTTCAATACTTCAATGCTTTAATCATCATACTTCAATACTTTCATAATTACAGCAAGATTTGGTAGATTATTTTATGCCTACTTAGAAAAACAAGTATTTTAAAGCAAATAAACAAAAAATAGAAATAAAACAAACACCGATGACAAAACAAGTTTTCTATTTCTTTTAAAAAAAATGGGGTAGAGAACAGAATCTGGTTGCTCACTGACACAAGGCTTAAAATGAGCCCCACTTCTCAATACTAATATTTTTTAAAATAAAAGTTGGATACTTCCATTGTGAATTATTTGTTTTCTATATATTTCCATATATAATTCCTTTGTATTTCCATATTCCTTAAAGGACTGTAAACTCCTTTGAGGGCAGACGTTTAGTCACTGATCTTTGCAGTCACACTCATGCATTCCTTACATTTGCTGCGTCCTTAGCATATGGTAGTTGTGCAGAAGTTCGTTAAACAATTGAAACAAAGAGCACATATTTCATTGATTCTAAAATCCATCTTTAATTTTATATTTTAACAATTTTGCAATCAGAATGCCTCTTACATTCAATAGTCTGTCATGGTTGCTATTAATAATCATGACCTGACTTAAAAGAAAATCTCAGAGACAGTATTTCTCTATAATTTGGAATTATTAATGCTCTTAATGACACAAGAACAATATCCCATAGCAAAGTATCATCATCAATGACCTTGTAATAAAAACTAATTTAGAAGTCGAGTTCTGAGTGTGAAGTGTTATGAATAATTTAATCAATTTATTTTGCTTTTATTGGCCTTTTTATGTAGGCTAATAAATGACATGTTTCAAAAGAAAATCTAAGTATAAACAAATTTAGATGAGCTTTTTCAATAATCTTCTATCTCATAAGACATTATGGTAGTTTAACTGGCAGTATGTTTTATTTTGTATTGATATATAAAATAATTGTACATGTTATAATTACTAAATATTGTATGGTATACAATTTTGTGGCAGATGGTATGCTATTCACAGTGTTTTGATTTACACTGTACCTGGAAATGTTTTGAATAGAGTATACTTTTGTCAAATAGCATATTTCTAATAATTTGCATAACAGATAACTAAAACCACCACAATCTATATTCACAAAATCACAAATGTTTATCTCTATACACTTGATTATGTTTTGCTTCCATCATAAGTAATTTTCATTTGCATGTTCAAAAGGTCGTCTTCAGCATATGGATGTCTATTTTAACTTCAGAGGCATCATGTCCACCCTCCACTTCTAACCCAGGACCATACCAGGTGAAGTGAGACATGAAGAAGCATATGGTCTCTTTGGACATCTGCCTCAGAACTTCTTTCTATCTTCCAAAATGGAGGGAAAACATGCCTGTGTGGTGCCAGCATACTAGCTGGTAATGGCCACATTAGAACAGCATTGCTACTTTGAGTTACTGACTTACATTTTGCTTCAGTTCCTCAAACAAGCATTGCGTGTTCTATCTCTGAATTTTCTGTCTTTTCTCAATTTCAATCTGTCAAAACACTACTCAACTTACAAGACCTAGTACAAATGTCATTAGATATTCCCTAATAACCTCAGCCAGAAGTGGCCATACATTTTTTAAATTTCTATATCTTTTGTTTGTTCTTTTCGAACACCTTATCATATGACTATTGATAAATATTATTTTCACTATCTGACAGTGAAATCCTGAGTACAGGGTAATAGTGTTTGATAGATCTCTATATAACCTCACAATTTAAAACCATGATTGTAATAGGGGCTGAATAAAAGTTTATTGATAAATTTACTGAATTCCTAAACTATGTTACAATCCGTATATTTTACACAGTGAATGTTTTAAGCTGTATGCCACATTTTTTCTTTCAATTTTTTAAACTAACAACATATTATAAAAAGCATTTGATGGTATCACTAAGAATATGTTATGAAAGCTATTCAATGCAAATATAAAGCACTGTTATTAATCTTTAACCTGTTTAAGTTCCACTTATAATTACCCACCATTATGATTTATACATGATTTTCTCTGTATTTTAAAGATATATGCAATATTTGAAGAGGTAATTTTGTATCAAGCATTATTTGCTTTTTGAGAGTCTAACCTAGGAATCTATGTTGTAACATCCTCTCAGCAAACTTACCTCTTACAATGATGTTGGTGGACTTTTTTGCAGGGTTTCCCACATTATTATTGGCAATGCAGCTGTAAGTACCAGCATCATCTGAGGTGATAGCAGGTATGGTCAAAGTTCCTCCATTCAAAACAGTCTTTTCAGGCAGAGTCCCAAAGGACCTGACCCAGGTGAGAGAAGGTGCAGGCTCTCCTCCTGTTGTAACACATACTAATGTTATGGCCTCTCCAGGATTTACAACTATAGGATCATCCACCAAGAGTTTAATTGACGGTGATGCTAAAAGACATAAACAAAAGAACATGCACCTATTTAGATATGCTACAACTAGAATTCAGTAGCATGCATTATATTGGTTCATTCGAGAAATTAAAATGAAATATAGTCCTCTGTTGCCAAAATCATACTGTATTACTCAAATTTAAACAAGATTTAATGGTTTCATATTTTAATTAAATGGTATAAACATGTAGAACTGTATTAAGAATCTTACACATAGAAAGGGGAAATAAAATTTATGTTTCCTGGATTATTGTTCTGAAATTGGAATAATAAGCATGATTAAGGTTTTAAAACAAAATATCCCTTTCTTTTTTAATGCTGACAATCATCTTCTGTTTTTATCATTCCCAGTACAGATACTGCAGATATACAGTCCTTGTATTTTCATGGTGAAGATGGTTAATGATTTATTTTTTGGATCATTCTGAGATGAAATGATAATTTTTTGCAATCTGAATACAACCAAGTGACAGATAAAGTCATGGATCACCCAGGCTTTTACCATTCAGTGAGCCTGATTTTTGTTCTCAAAAGAAAACATAAAATCATCTAATTCTAATGCAGTGTCCATACTTCATCTCTAACCTCTTCAACTTACAAAGGTCTAGGCAGTGAGCTCCTATAAGCACTGCTTTAAAACTTATAAATAAACATTTGAGAGCTCAAACAGCCACTAAACCATGCTTGCCACTACTGTTTGGGTTGTAATAATCCCTTACTAAAAACAAGTCTTTTGTAATCTTTTAGGTTAAAAAATACAGAGATAAACATTCTTTCAATAGAAAAAGCTGTGTGCAGCCTTTTCATCAAACACTCCAAATAGAAACTGTACAAAACTTCATTCACATATAGCACTTTTTTTTTCTGCTTACACTGCCGTGCTAGCCTAAATAATGCATCCCTAAATAAAAACAGGGGAAATACATTATAATTACATTTCAAGTCACACATTCAGAAATATTTTGTCAATGTTAGAGCTGTATTGTATGAAATCAATCTATATTAGAAATATTTAAACTGTTCAATTGTACTGTGTGATTTTTTAAAATATATTAACTTCAGCTTAGAGTTGAGTGTTTTACTCAGAATAAAAGTTAGACTACTTGTGAAGTTCAAAATTGTCTGCCTTGTTTGAAAAAAATAAAAAGCCAGAAGAGGCAAGAAAATAATTCCACATTATAGTTCTATGGGAAAGGCATTAAGTGCCTGTATGACCCTTTTAAACATCAATGTTTCATGCTGACTCTTCTAACATCACTTTAAATAATATGGGATTTTTTAAAATGTCATACTATTAGCCCTTCTGAAGAGTTAATATGAAATTATAAATATTTATGATTGAAAATCTGTTGGGAAATGCACATCATGAAAAAGTATGCAAAAGTTGCCATATTTTGGTGAAAAAAATCTCAAAGAGTTATTTAATGTTAAATTGATGGAGGACATTACTAATTAAATATTCTGAAATAAGACATTATACTTAATTATTAATGTATCGTCATGAAGAGGTAAAGAAAATCTCTATAGCCTGACTTAAAGTAAATAGCATAATCATATAAAATTATTTGATTAAAATATAACTATAGAGATCTCAATATTTATATCATATTAACAAAAATTTATTTCTTTTATATCGCATTTTAGTCTAATTAAAAGACCCAAGGCCTAAAGGCCATAAACAGCTTATATTTGGACTATAGACACACACAATGGTGACATTAAGTCAAGGAATATTTGCCCCTGAAATTGATTTGTATAGGATGAGTTGTTTTCTATTAGATATTATTTAACGAACAAAAGCTTAAGATAATTTCAAAGTTCAAAAATAATGCATATATAACAGATCACTATTCTAACTATAATACATTTTAGAACTACCTTCACAACATTATTAAAATGTTTTCTTCCAAATTTGACTTGAAAACATAGTATTGCTCAAGTTACTTTTATTGATGGTGGCACTTATTTTATCTGATTATACCTGAAACTAAAAATAGCCCAGGTAGACCACAAAACAGATAATAATTTCAAGACTTTAAAAACGTTTATATATATTTTAATACCAAAATTTGGTAGCTTTAAATTTCAAAAAAAAAAAAGTTGAAATCATTGTCATTTTGTTCTAGTATTTTACTTTTATTTCATAAATATCAGCTTTTAAAACTGTAAGGCTTTGCTTAAGAACCAGAGACATTAGGATTTATCAAGCTTCAGTGTAAATCACGTCCTTGAGTAAAACTGATATAGGAAAACATAAACATATTTTGTCTATTAAAATATTTTAAGGAAAATATCTCATATTGGATGAATCATTTGCTAATTTGGGGGTATACAAAGAGTAACGTAAAACATTCTAGGCTAGTCATTCTCTTTTTATAGGTTTCCATAGCTGCCCCTGTCAATTTTTTCTTCATATTACCTTGTATATTAGCCAGGCTACCACTATGACTCTTCAGCCAGATGAAAAGTGTCATGATTGCATTCTCTGAAGTATTATATAATGTGATAGCTAAGTGGTAAGAGTACAAATTCCAGAGAAAGGTACCTGGGTTCAAGTCTTGACTCTGCCATTTAATACCTGTGTGAACTTGACTCTGCCATTTAATACCTATGTGAACTTGAGTAAGTTCTTTGTCTTCAGTTGAGGGTCTCAATTTTCCATTGTTGAAATGGGGAAAATAATTGTAAATATCTTGCAGCATTTAGATAATTTAATATGCATAATTTAAAGCCCTTTCAATAATAGCTAGTACAAAGGATGCACAAAGTGATAGATAGATAGATAGATAGATAGATAGATAGATAGATAGATAAAAAGAATTGGTCCTGGAGAGGCATGGCAAAGTTGAATGACAAGAAAAATAAGAGAATAGAGAAAGAAAGCGAAAGAAAGGAAGGGAAAGGGGAGCAAAAAGTCTGTGGTTTCTATTTTCCAAAATCATAACCTCTTAATAGAATTTCAATAACTGCAACATAGAAAGTCTATTTTAGAAAATACCTTTGAGAAAAAGGAATTCTTCCTATGTCCCCATAAGCACCTCTTCTCCTGGCAAACAAAGTTTTCTTGGACTGAGCAACAGACATTTCAGTGGGTCCAAGAGAGGAATAACTGGCCTCTTGACCCCCACACCAAATCCCAAACATTTGGATATTCAAGATCATAGGAGATCAGTTCGTCCCTTCCTATTTGAGCTCACTGAGTGTGGCTGCCTATCTAGACAAGGACATAGTCATCTCATGGAAAAGACTCCCATGTTCCAGGGTAACAGCTCCCAGTTCACAGTGGTGGAATGCAAGGAACAGAGAGACCAGCTAGCACTAAAAAGTGCCAAAACAATAGGAATGAGAGAAGTCTCAGGAAATATATGCCTGCCAAAGGATTCAGATCTCATGCTCCAGGCCTTGGTACAACAGCATCTCCTAGAATTTAAATTAAGTGGGAATTCCAAATTGATAAAGTTTTCTGAGGTTATGGCAGAATAGGGAGTTGAAAGAAAAAATAACATTGAATTATGAAATAGTAGAGACAGATACATATTTTTCAAACCCAAGTTTGTATACTGGGGTTCATGCCCACTAAAAATTGTAGTGATTCAGTTTCTCATGATGTATTCTGGGTGTGTGATGCAAATATTTAATTTGGGAGTTAACTAAGAATACATTATGTAGAAAGAAAATACTATTTTAGCAGAAGTCATTGACTTCTTAGGTGCTTTGCTTTTGTCGCTACCTAACATAATAGGTAAATATGAAGATAAGCATCTTTTTTAAAATCTGAAAGCAGGATACAGTGTTAATCATCTTTACATTCTTACAGACTTTGACTCTCTGTAGATCTGGAGCATTTACTTATGAAAAAGGAACCCAGCTTTCCCTCCAGACTCTGAGCAAATTATAAAGCAGTTAACAACTGTTCAAACCTGCCAGTTGCCTTGAATTAGAGATATTCTAACTTAAGCTCAAGACTGTTTTTTTTGAACGGAAATAATCTAAGTATTATAGAGCAACTGAATTCACAGAGAACATTGTGAGGAAGGAGAAACACGCACGCGCACACACACACACACAAATAAATAAATAATAATTTTAAAAAACAGAAAAAACTCCAATTTTAAAATGCTCAGGTTGAAAGTATCTGCTTAGTTTGAATCCCCTTAAAAGCACAGCAGTTCATTTGGGCTGGGATCACAGGAAACATTGAAGAAGCAGAAAAGGGCAAACCAAAGAAGGAAGAAAAGCCAGTAAAGGGGCACTAATGAGCAGGTTATCACTGTGGGAAACTTGGCTCCCTGCTGCTAGGAACCCTCTGAGAGACCAAGTTGAGGGCACCTCAAAGCTCTCTATCTAAAGAACAAGGAGCCTGACTCAGGTGTTTATCCGTCAACTCTTGCTCCTCATTAATTGGGCCTTAACTTTCCCATCTCATGCTCTGGCTGAACACATTCCTGCATTCAATGAAAGTTGCTAGATAGAATAATAAATACGCAATCTGTCCAAAGAAACTGCAGTAACCTCCAGGTCAGGACAGGAGGAAAGGCAAGACACCCACAGTGTCTGCTATGACTTTGTTTCCATGTAAATCCAGTGATCAACGAGTGGCTACATGGAGACAATGTGTAAAGGGTAAAGAAAGAACAAGGAAGGGGTAGGTGGTAAGTGAAAGCACCCTTATCAATCAAGATATAGGTGAAAAATGAAATAATGAGAGCACAGTATGAATTTAAGAGAGACGAGGTAAAAATACACAATTAACTTTTTGCTTCTGTTCCGTGACTCTACATTATTTAAATCATAGAACATATACAGATGCTAAACAAATTAAATCCAGCTTGTATGTAGAGAAACATGCTTAAACTGTGCTTACAGATTCAAGGAACAGAAAAATATTTCTCTTGGAAGAACTAGTCATTTCACTGCAATGAAGATATCACTGTATTTTCATACATTTCATTGAAATTCATTTTCAACATGTATTTCATTGAATAGAAGTAGCAGTGAATATTTCACAAAATAAAGATGAGATAATATATTAGAAGTTGATATGAAAACTCAAAATAATCTACCCATTTATGTGGAGTTATTATTCAAATACTATCATTCACATATTGATTGATTCTCATTAAGCCCAAGATTGGTATCATGCTGGGAAATTCTATTTAAAATGATGCTCTAGGAAATAACAATATTTGAAATTGTATTCATAGACAGTTTTTAATGTAGGAGTAAACTTTTGCTACAAATATTGAAGCCACCATGCATTTCTCATTACTTTAATATTCACAGGACAGACATTTATGGAAATGATTGCGAAGGCAGAGTAACTGTTTCTTTTTTGAAAATTATATAACTTTTAGGAAGAGACGTGATTCATATGACCATGGGTCCTAAATGAGAGATCCCCTAGATGGGTTTTGTTTGCCTGACACAGTATCTATTGTTGCTGTTATCATGAGTGAATGAATGCCTTTAGGCATTGCTTATTCTCCCTAGTACAATACGTTTCCTATCCATTCATTCAGAAGTATTTCTACAGCATCAACTATGTGTCCAGCCCTGTGACAGTAAGCTGTGAGGTATCAGCGAACAAAAGAGTCAAAGAATCCCTGCAGTCAGAAGCTTACAACTTAACAAGAAGAGAAACAGCACACTCCGCATGACTCTCCTTGTCTTAACTGACTTTGTATGTTTACTTCACCTGCCTGTTCTCTAAAGTCATATGCATTTATCATGCTTGACTGGGACGTTTATGTCATCAGAGCACAGCGAGCAAAGAAAGTTGCCAAAAGGTACATTCTTCAGTAAACTAAGACTTTAGGAAATACAGTAAGTGACACTTATGCTGGAATCTAATCACTGAACAATACAAGTAGAAAAGCTAGAGAAATAGAACTTGTGTTCTAAGGTGAGCAAAAGTCAATGAAGCAAAAAAGATGATCCCCGTGTATAAGCTATACCAATAGTTGGGGTACTAATACCTAGCAGCTTGAAAGGTCTTTATAAACATTGACAAGGTATGGTGAAGAAAAAAGTTAGCACTGCACATATCTCCTTCCCTTGATCAACAGTCCTTTACTGTTCTTTCCAACAGGTGAGGCCCTGGCAAACTTGGTCTCATTCAAGTTGACAGGAAGCTGAGTATTCATTTGCTGCAGAATCCCAGAGGGTCATCTCTCATAGAGAGAAAAATCCAAGCTAAGCATTTCCAACTGAAGTATTTGTTATCCATAAAATTTTCTTATTATTAATGGAAAACACCAGAATTTTAAGCACAGTACTAGATTATAAAGACACTTTCATCACAAGATCAGTAAAGAATGAACTTTCTATTTCTTCTGCCTGGAATTTTCTTCCAGTGCTTGTCCACTCATTAAACCAGTCATCAGGAAATTTATCATGCTCAAATAACAATAACAATTCTTCCCTAAAATTTCCAGCTTTTGTCCAGACCAACTGAGTTGCTTCTTCCTTTGTGTGAGAATAGTTGTTTATGATAACCCCCTCATTAGAACATTTGCCCCTATGCTTTCACTGTGAGATATTTAGGAATAGGACATCAGAGTAAAAAGGGTAGTGTTTTTCATCTTTGTACCACCAGCACCCAGAAGAATATCTGACAAAGAATAGGTGCTCAATAAAGTTTTACTGAATAAAAGAAAGTTGAATTTAAAAATTAGTAAACCGAAACTCCACCTAAGCTCTGAATATTCATCAAACTTAATTTAAAATGATCAAAAGGCCAGGCATGATGACTCACAGTTGTAAATCCCATACTTTGGGAGGCCGAGGCGGGAGTAACACTTGAGGTCAGGAGTTCAAGACCATCCTGGCCAACATGGCAAAAATATGCCTCTACTAAAAATACAAAGATTAGCCAGGTGTGGTGGCACAGACCTGTAGTCCCAGCTACTTGGGAGGCTGAGGCACAAGAATTGTTAGGACCCAGGAGATGGAGGCTGCAATGAACTGAGATTGGGCCACTGCACTCGAGCCTAGGGAGACAGCGAGATTTTGTTTCAAAAACTAAATAAAATAAAATAATCAAAAAACCTACCAACTGTGAAATAATGTGACAGATGATAAGAATTTCATGAGCCATTTATTGACAAATTCTAGTCATGACAACTTGCAAATTCTTTCACTGTTCTACCCACTTAAACTTACCTATGTTTTATATTACTAACAAGGAGATGACAAAGCATTTATCTATCAAAATGTAATGCAGCACTCACAAAAAAATAAACACAGCATATTGTTTGCACTCCTTTGTACTTATTTGTTCAGTTATACTATCGAACATTATTTTTAATAAACCATGTAACTCAGCCAAATGCTGACTCTGAAACCAAAATAAAGGCTACATGGCCTTTTTCACAAGAGGGCTAGTATGTACATACTTTAATAGGGATTTAGCAAATTAGTCAAGATTTAAAGCTCTTTTCTGAGTTTGAAATAGCAACAGCAGAAGCGATAAAGGCATCACCTCTAACACCATCTGGTGTTGATCTCATAGCTATAGTTTTACTTTTCATTTTGTACCATATGGAAAGGTACTCTCCTATTGGGAAAAGATTTTGTCTGAAAAAGATTAGTTTTCTTTCTCATAATCCATTCTGGGGACACTTTATCACAGTGTAATATTTTGAGCACCTTTATGACTCTGTAATTTTATTTCATAGAAATTTTGACTAACATTTATTTATAGCCAATCTTAAAGAATAATGTTGAATAAATTTAACTCTGCTGGGCCTCTGTTTGCTCTTCTAAAAAATAAGAATATTCTGTTAAATAATTTCTAAAGGATTGCTTAGAGCAAGTTTTTATCATGATTAGGAAAACACCTGGGCATATAGCCTCTATATCTATGATATATCTATGTTTGGCTACTCAAATGTCTACGTTGGTTCCATGATATGGCAAAGATTAAAAATCACATCAGGAGCTTAATTAGATAGGCCAACGATTACTACCAAATAAACTCATTGTCAATTTAGAGATGTACATATGTTCTATTTTAAGAAAAAATGTTAATTCAACATATATTTATTAAGTACCAATTGCATACGAGGCATTGAGGATGTTAGAAAAAAAAAAAAACAAGCCAAAATCCTGCCCTTGTGGAGTCTGTAATAAGATGGAGACAATTACAGCCCTTAAAATATCCTAGACATTCTCCAAAAGCTTTGCATATATTAACTCACTTAATTATAGGAGGTAGGTACTATTATTACTTTATTTTACTTTTTACCAAACTTGAGAAACCATTTAGAAACACTTTTGATAACCTCTAAGTCACACAGCTAGTGAAAGGTGAAGCCAGGATTCTATTCTAGGGAGCCTGGCTTAAGATGAATGTAAAGGGCTGTAAACTCTAATGCAAAATAAACAGAGTTCATAATTTCCAAGTTTGATTGAATATTTGATGATATTTTGGCCAGGAGGAGAATTAGTGCTGCCTCTCTAACAGAAAGAAGGAATAACATTGATGTCCTCTAGTGTATTATGAAAAAATTGGATAGAGTAAAAACAAACTTGATTTGCTAGTCAGAATTCCAGAAATATTCACCCTCCAAAATAGAAGTTGAAAAGGATTTGTGAACCACATAAGTCATAATTACAAAGCCTGAGTTCTGAAATATCTGTGGAAGAGGTTCTTAAGCCATTGCTCTGGATGTCTTCACGTCTCACACATAAAAAAAAAAACTTTTTAATTGGCTCAGTGATTTAAATTCTCAGAATCTAAGAGGTAATGAGGAGAAATTTAACATGGAAAGACTTCTTGAGGCAGGAAAATGGAGAGCAACAGTTGCAGTTGGTAATCCACCAGCAAGAAAAGGGTAAAAGAAACAACTATCTAATATAGAATAGTAAATGGGGTCACAAAGAACAATATTAACCTAGCTTCCATATGTTTCAACTATCATCCCAAAATGCCAGATTAAAAAAGATAAGAGGCAATACACTTGAGCAGCTAGATGTTGGTAATAATGTGAAGATTTTGAGATACAAAAATTTCATAGTTTTCCATAGAAGAGCTTGACAAGGATATAGATTGTCTGACTGCAGAGCTCATGCTCTTACTCTCTGCTCAGGCTAACTGTATCATGGATGTATAATATGAACAATGAATGGGCTAAGTTGAAAGGACAGAGATGAGGAACCTGGAATGCAGAACAATGGCAAAGTTTATTCAACACTAAAAAAAGTGGGGAAGGAAAGAAAAGACAGAAATGGTGAGAGAAGAGAAAGAGTGAGGATAAAAAGAGAGACAGAATAAGAAAATTTTTTGCTTACGCTTTTTAAAAAATATTTTATTTTATCTTAAGTTCTGGGATACATGTGCAGGACATGCAGTTTTGTTACATAGGTAAACGTGTGCCATGGTGGTTTTCTGGACCTATAAACCCATCACCCAGGTATTAAGCCTGGCATTCATTAGCTATTTATCATGATGCTCTCCCTCCCCTATGCCTCAAGACAGGCTCTAGTGTGTGTTTTTCTCCTCCCTGTGTCCATGGGTCCTTATTGTTCAGCTCTCACTTATAAGCAAGAGCATGCAGTGTTTGATTTTCTGTTCCTCATTAGTTTGCTGAAGATAGTGGCTTTAAACTCCATCCATGTCCCAGCAAAGAACATCTTGTTCCTTTTTATGGCTGCATAGTATTCCGTGGTATATATGTACCACATTTGCTTTATCCTGCCTATCACTGATGGGCATTTGGGTTGATTCCATGTCTTTGCTATTGTAAACAGTGCTGCGATGAACATATGCATGCATATATCTTTATAATAGAATGATTTATATTCCATTGGGTATATACCCAGTAATGGGATTATTGGGTCAAGTGATATTTCTGTTTCTACATCTTTGAGGAATGCCAACACTGTCTTGCCACAATGGTTGAACTAATTTACATTCCCACCAACAGTGTAAAAACGTTCCTAATTCTCCACAGCCTCACCAGCATCAGTTGTTTCTTGACTTTTTAATAATCATCATTCTGACTGCCATGAGGTGGTATCTCATTGTGGTTTTGATTTGCATTTCTCTAGTATCAGTGATGTTGAGCTTTTTTTCATATGTTTGTTGGCTGCATAAATATCTTTTGAGAAGTGTCTGTTCATGTCCTTTGCTAACTTTTTAATGGGGATATTTTTCTCTTGTAAATTTGCTTAAATTCCTTGTAGATTCTGGATATCCACTGACCCCACAGAAATATAAACAACCATCAGAGAATACTATAAACATCTCCATTAAAATAAACTAGAAAATCTAGAAGAAATTAATAAATTCCTAGACACATACACCTTTCCAAGTTGAATCCCTGAATAGACCAATAACAAGTTCTGAAATTGAGGCAGTAATAAATAGCCTACCAACAACAACAATAAAAAAAGCCAACGACCAGACGGATTTACTGAAACTATTCCAAACAATTGAAAAGGAGGGACTCCTCCCTAACTCACTTTATGAGGCCAGCATGATCCCAGTACCAAAACCTGGCAGAGATACAACAAAAAAAGGAAACTGCAGGCCAATATCTCTGATGAATATCCATGCGAATATCCTCAATAAAATACTGGCAAACTGAATTCAGCAGTACATCAAAAAACTTATCCACCACGATCAAGTTAGCTTCAACTTGCAAGGTTGGTTCAACACACATAAATCAATAAATGGAATTCATCACATAAACAGAACTAAAGACAAAAACCACTTGATTATCTCAATAGACACCGAAAAGGCCTTTGATAAAATTCATAAAATTCAACATCCCTTCATGTTAAAAACTCTCAATAAACTATGTATTGATGGAACATATCTCAAAATAATAAGAGCCATTTATGAAAAACTCACAGCCAATATCATACCAAATGGGCAAAAGCTGGAAGCATTCCCCTTGAAAATCAGCACAAGACAAGAATGCCATCTCTCACCAATCCTAATCAAAATAGTGCTGGAACTTCTGGCCAGGGCAGTCAGGCAAGATAAAGAAATAAAGGGTATTCAAATAGAAAGAGAGGAAGTCAAATTGTATCTCTTTGGAGATGACATGATCCTATATCTAGAAAACCCCATCATCTCACCCCTAAAGCTTCTTCCTTTTTTTTTTTTTTTTTTTTTTT
>NW_016809495.1:148684-158096 GCF_001698545.2 Rhinopithecus bieti | reverse complement strand
AGCTCACTGCAAGCTCCGCCTCCCGGGTTTACGCCATTCTCCTGCCTCAGCCTCCCGAGTAGCTGGGACTACAGGCGCCCGCCAACTCACCGGGCTAGTTTTTTGTATTTTTCAGTAGAGACGGGGTTTCACCATGTTAGCCAGGATGGTCTTGATCTCCTGACCTCATGATCCACCCGTCTCGGCCTCCCAAAGTGCTCAAAATGGACTAAAGATTTAAATATAAAACCTGAAATTTTAAAACTATTATAAGAAAACACAGGGGACAAGATTCATTCCATTAATTTTGGGAATTATTTCATAGATATGACACAATAAGTATAGACAATAACAACAAAAATAAACAAGTGGGACCATATCAAAAAACAAACAAACAAAAAACAAACAAAAAAAAAACTTCTGCACAGAAAAAAAAAAAGAGAGACAGTGAAAAGACAGCCTATTAAGTGGGAGAAAAAAATTGCAAACCATATATCCAATTGAGATTAATCTAAAAATATTTAAAGAAATCCCAAAACTCAATAGCAAAAAACAAACAAAAAACAAATAACCTGATTCAAAAATGGGATAAAGATTTGAACAGACATCCTCCAAAGAAGACACACAAATGGATAAATACATGAACAAATGCTCAGTGTTACAAATTATTAAGGAAATGCAAATCAAAATCATAATAAGATGCCAACCCACACCTGTCAGGATAACTACTACTTTTAAAGAAAGACAATAAGTGTCAGCAAGAATGTGAAGAAATTGGAAGCTTTGTGCAATGCAAAATGGTGCAGCTGCAATGGAAAACAATATAGAGGTTCCTCAAAATATTAAAACTGTGTCTACCATATGAACCAGTAATCCTACTTCCAGGACTGCTTATTTTTCCAAAAGAAATGAAATCAGGATCTCAAAGATATATTAGGATTCCTATATTCACTGCAGCTCTCTTCACTATAGTCATGAGGTGCACACAACCTAAATGTGCATCAACTGATGAATGAATATAGAAAATGTGGTATGTACATATAATGGAATATTATTCAGCCTTAAAAAATAATCAAAGTCTGCAGCATGTGACAAAATAGATGAGCCTTCAGAACATTATTCTAAGTGAAATGAGCCAGAAAGACAAATACTGCATGATTGCATTTATATAAGGTACCTAAAGTAGTCAAATTCATAGAATCACAGAATCAAAGGATGGAAATGTGGCTCTCAGGGGTTGGGTGAGGAGGGAAATGGGGAGTTACTAATCAACAGGTATAAAGTTTAAGTCAAGCAAGAAGCATAAGCTCTAGAGATCTGTGGTACAACATTGTAATTATAGTCAACAATAATGTCCTGTGCACTTAAAACTTTAGAAGCATATATTTCATGTTGAGTTCTTACTGCAATTAATAAAATAAATTTTAAAAACCATATTTTAAAAAATAAATGTGCCAAGAAGATGGCTTTAGTTCCAAGTTTTGCATGCAGTTAGAAATCAATTTAATGAACTGAATTGCAAAGCCATAAAAAAGTGTTTTACCTGAATAAAATGACAATTTTAAACTACAGAACTTGTAGTAGGTGTCACTACTTATTGACTTACCATAAATACTTAATGCTGCTTAGTACTGTTATTACAGATCTAATTTCAACAAGAGCCAATTCAAGCCTAACTATTCAACTAGCTACATTTCTTATCAGGGATTTCAGACACTCAGAGCAGATTGTTGCCATGTTCTAGGACAATGCTGCTACGTGATAAAGGAGGTATTTATTTTTTGAATAAGATAATACTGTAATGGAATACATATAGAAGAACTAAATAGGTTACTACACAAAATGGAATATTGTTTAAGGAAATATTAAAAAGCAATAAAACCTTTTAATACTATTTTAAATGAAAGATAAAACATTTGGCTCACCTCTGAATTCACTTCCTCTCTGTCAATATTTTACTTCTCGAAGCTACTGAAAATACAGCTTTCAAATTCTAGTTCTGGTATTTTCAATATAGATTTTGGCACCATCACATTTCTCTTTTTTATATGATTAATGAGCTACTAAAATATCTTTGTAGAGCAAAAACAAAAATACCAATTGTTTTCAATATAGAATTATTTTAATTTATGTTTTCCAAGTTCTTAATGTCTGTCTGTGTTGATTTGCCTGTTTAACTCTCCAATGACTTGAAAGTTAGACCCATATTATATATGCTTTTTTTGAAAAAACAAAAAAACAAACAAAACAACAAGGTCTCTCACTCTGTTGTTCAGTCTGGAGTGCAGTGGAGTGACCAGAGCTCACTGCAGCCTCGACCTGGCAGGCTCAAGTGATTCTCTTGCCTCCGCCTCCCAAGTAGCTGGGCATGCACCACCATACCTGGATAATTTTTTAAAATATTTTTCACAGAAATGAGGTCTCACTATATTGCCAGGCTGGTCTCAAACTCCTGGCCTTGAGCAATCCTCCCGCTTCTGCCTCCCAAAGCAGAGATTGGGATTACAGGTGTGAGCCACCATGTCCAGCCTACATAATATCTTTTGTTTGTTTGTTTGTTTTTTGAAATGGAGTCTTGCTCTGTCGCCCAGGCTGGAGTGCAGTGGTGCAATTTCGGCTCACTGAAAGCTCCGCCTCCCGGGTTCACGCCATTCTCCTGCCTCAGTCTCCCCAGTAGCTGGGCCTACAGGCACCCACCACCACTCCCGGCTAGTTTTTTGTATTTTTAGTAGAGATGGGGTTTCACCGTGTTAGCCAGGATGGTCTTGATCTCCTGGTCTCGTGATCTGCCCACCTGGGCCTCCCAAAGTGCTAGGATTACAGGCGTGAGTCACTGGGTCCAGCCCTATATATTCTTTAACTGTGGATCTATATGCATACAATAATGCTTTATTAAACGTGTATTCATATCTAACATTTTGCTTAAACACACAATATTTAGTGTGCAGACCATGCATATTCACTGAATATTTGAATTCCTTAAAATGCAGTATCTTTGTACACTTCACAGTATCATAATTTTATATGGCTATCACATCAGATTGCTTTTTACTGATGATTCCAAAATGAACAAACAAAGCCACAAACATTACAGCTTTCTTCACATTGAACTAATTTAAATTTGAAAGACAATATGCAGGAAAGCAGGACATTATTAAGTATTCCTGATCAAGGGAATTAGAAAGACGTATTAAGAATATAAGGAATTTAGTCTCTGCTCCTCCTTTTTTCCGCTTCAAGACAATTGTCTTTGTAGATTAAATCCCAGATAAATAAAGAACCCATATTACCTGCTTGCTTTTCCAATAGTTTTGTTTATGTCTTTTCTGTGGTGCCTAATATTTTCTCTCTTCACTTTGGACATAGGTATTTTAATTTGCACTTAATATGTGACAATCATTTTGAAGGACTCTCATCTACAGTTACCTGTTAAATCAAGCTGTATAAAATTACCTCTATTTGGTCATTTCAGAACTATAAACATTTGCCAGCAAAACAAAGAAAATGGGTTTTGATGAATTTTCTAAAACGATACAACACTACCCAGTGATGCTTCATCGGGAAGACTATAAATCCTACCTTTTCCTTGGTTGAGTACAATGTCATCATGCCAAATCAAAGTAAAAAACTTTAAGAGTAGCTTCTTAAAGTAAAAACGTAAAGAGGATCTTCAATTGTCACACCTATTTGTGCCCAAAATCTAATACCTTGTTTCTTGATAATTTCCATGCTTATGAAACCAAGGCAATAGGTACAAAGAACATGAGGGCAAGGTTCCAATAAAAAAAAATTCCTATGACACAGGGTGCCTATCAAAAATCAATACTGCTGACTAACTGCAGATTTATTGGATAGAATATGATTGAAAATGCAGTCCATAAATGATTAAATAGTAGAATAGAGCAACTTAAGCAGAATGACTAAAAGGAGGTAGAAGACAGAAATACCTTTGAAAATATGAACGAAAGTATATTACTAAACAACTGGACATACTTATTTTCTTCAGCAACAGAACAGTAGCAAGAAGAGTATGTTGTTATTAAGAAAAAAATAAATATAAAGGTGGCTCTTAGAAGAGACTTTGCAGAAACTGGAAATTGAGGGAACCCCTGAAACTACTGTGATGCTTTGAAAATCGTTGCCACAACTACAGACCAAAAGTACACACTGCATCCAGATGTACAGTCAAAGGTTGATGCTAATATATCTCTGATACTCTGCCTGTTTACTATTGCCCAGCGTACCAATCTTCTCTCCTATTAGTCCCTATAATAATGGACTGGATACACTATCCCTGCAATATGGACTACCACATAGAGTCATTTTTTTCTGATCTAATTAAAAGCTCTATGTAAACCAACATGGATGTTTTAAATCATGCCTAGTTTTGGTACACATGCTTCTGTAATATTAACAGTGGCCCCAAGGCTACGTTTAGCTATAACACATTATTAAATCCTATGAGTGTAGCTAACGTCAGAAAATGTTTTGAAAGCACAAATATTTTAGCATGAAGATTTAACAAAAATGTGTTTCGTTATATCAGAATATCAGAGTGGAAAAACCCCCTCATTTATGACTGAGCCAAAGGCAAGCTGTTTGCATTTTGCCTTGTCTATAACTTGGAAATGTATCCTATAAGTGTTCTTTGGAGAGATAAAAACCAGTTTCTATTTTCCTACTAAAACATTTTTTAAAATTGTATTTACCTGGCACTGATTAGTACACTTGGTCTTCAGACACAACAAGACCATGTTTAGGTTTCTTCATTAAGAAAGTAAACATAGAATATTCCAAAAAGGCTTTAGAAAATTCAGCAGAACTAATGTAATAAACATACTGTAACATGCATAATAATAATATAATTTACCTTTAATGGATATACAATTTTTATATTTACTTATTTTGCCAACTATTGACAAAATTTTGGAATTTAGCTATGATTTAATATTAGTTCTGAAACATACATTTTAGTAGATAGATTCTATCATTAATACTTTTCACTAACTAAGAAGGAAAAAGGAAAATTGATGAGCTAGATGATATTTTAGAAAGCCTCTTTGCTTTTTTCACAAAGGATATTTTCAGTACACCCACTACCACCACCATAACTAAGAGCCTACTATTTGCCAGGCACTATAAACATATAATTTAATTTTATCTTCACAATATCTGTAATGAGGTACAAATCTGGGGAAACTGGTACTCTAAATGACTTACAGCTTGGAGAATAACAGTGGCTAGGTGTGCATCTTCTCTTAAATTAGGATAAAATCTTCCTGACAGTGACTTTTTCTATCAGAAATATTGATAGCACAAATATTTGCAAAGATTCACTCAAATATGTGCATTAGGTCAAGAAATAACTTGCCAGTTAATTTTTAAGAAATAATCATGTAAGTCCCATGTATAAAAGGATAACAGCACAATCAGGTAATAATCTTCTCAAATTCCGTACAACTGAACTTTGCTTGCATGTACCTTGGGGCTCAAGGGCAGCTGTGTACTTATGGGCTGCATCTACTCCTTTGTAGCAATCTCATTTCCTCTGTGTTTTGCTATTGTTGTTATTGTCATTATTTTGCTAAATAAATGTAAAATTTTATTGTGAGCGTTCTCTTCCCAACATTATGTTACCTACCCGAGAACACCTCATAAACATGATTTAGCAGAAAGCAAATTCAAAGAGTTGAAGGAATTGATCATAAGAGAACCAGAATCCACACCCAGCTCTTGTTCAATAATGCTTCTTTAGGTAGAGTTGTTTAAGGCTCCATATCCACCTGCATTAACAATTGACATTAAGACTTGTATCTTATAAGGAGGTAGGCTGGATAGTTGATTAGTTCATTGAGTGACCAATTGTTTTGTTTTGGGGGAACTATTGGGTTTCCCAGGATGTGGGACTTCCACTAAGTCCAAGGCAAATTGGGATGGTTGCTCTGCCTAAAGATGACATTTTGACATGATCTATCCTAGTATTCAGAGTGAATAAGCAATATGACTGGCTACATGCACTTAAGAAAATAATATTTTGTATTTTATTGGATCTCCTTTGTTAGAGCCAGTAACCTATAAAAGCAAATTGTCAGTAAATGATCATGCAGCTATTCCAAGCCAGAAGTTATATGTGGCTAGCTCCAAAACCATGAAGAAATTGTACAATTCATTTCTACCAAATGAATCATTGTCTATGATAATGCAATTCTTAGTATTTCATTAGACCAGTAAAATTCTGAGAAGAACCAAGCTGTGGTCTGGAAATCCATAATCTAGGAACAGTTTGAAAATTAAAATTAATTGTTTTAGTAGTATAAAATCCTATTACTTTATTTTAGCATATCTTCAACCCAATCTACTGAAACAAATATAAAATACATGGTCTGAGCTTTTGCAAGATTTTCTCATGAATAACTATTTTAAATTTTGAATTATAATTATAATCTAAGAGCATATTAAAAATAATAAATACTTAAAGTTAGAAAAATATAATCAATGAATATCCTAGATGTTTGCTAAAATACAGATTATTGGATATGGTCCAAGGTATTTCTATTGTGAGATGGCTTTTAGTGTTGCCTTTCATTCAACTAAGGTTGTTTATTGTATCTGGATTATGATATCTTCTGGGAGAGTTACTAGTTTATGGGGTATATTTATGTATGAACCCGTAGTTTCAAGATACATTTGAATAAAGAAATACAAAAATTTCATTGCTAGGACAACAAAATGCACAGGTGTAGGGAGATCCCAGCAACATGTAAACTTCCTTTTATGACAGTAATAGAATTTTGAAAAATCTGGATCATCTTATTGCTCTATATACTGCCTTAGTAAAACCAAAGTTGAAACCTCACAATGACCATTGCTTCTGCTTAAGATGTGCTGACTTATCATCATCTATATTTTTCATCTCTGAAGTTACATTAGTGAAAATAAGTCATATATATGCTTGATTACCTCAGGAAATGACAGAGCACTGAAATGAAGGATCTGTTGAATATCAACAACCTTGAAGTTTCTTCATTTCCTAACAAACCACTATCAATTTCATAAAGAATATTTTGTATTTATGTTAAACATTTGTTCTCCTAATAGGTTAGATATCAATATACTTACAATATGAATCATTTCCATAGATTTTAGTGGGAAATACTAATATCTGACATATGCAGTGACAAAAGTCATCCATAAAATGATTGTGAACTTATTTCAAGATTAATCATCGATGATTGAAGCTATACACTGTAGGCAGAATAATGCTCTCCCCAAAAGATGCCCATGTGTTATTATTTTGAAAACAAAATGTTTTCTTCATTTTAAGAAGGTGAAAGATAAGTTTAGATAAGCTAAACTTAGTAGTAACATCCTAAAAGATTTAGGAACCAAAATTTAAACCTTAGACTTTTGAATGCTAAAACTTATGCAAAAGAGCTATAGGGAACATCTTATTCTCTATATCTACAATATTCTAATAACATTTATTGTGTTCCATTATTGGTCGTAGCAGTAAACACTGTTGTTCAGATAACCTGGATTGTTATCTATGATAAATACTATTAAAGCACCCATATTTCCAATATTTTAGAGCGTGAAAGGTGAAAAGTCCAATGTTTTTTCTTCCATTTCCCATATTAACTTTGCCTTCACTGAAAAAGAGACTCAGGGAAAAAAAATCCAAGAATAATGCACAAGTTCACTGACTTATCATTTATGTCCCTGCTGTAATCGTTTGACCATGCTTTTAAAAATTCATGATGTATTACAGGAGGGATATCTGTCTCTCCCTAAAATTTCATCTTACCTTCTTCCTTTAGAGTTGCATTCTTCATATTTCCCGAAAGCTAAGAATACAGGGTCATAAATGCTGTCAATAGAGTCACTTCTTTAATTTGAGTTCCCAGTGAGGAATAGGCTCTTTAACACATCTGACTCATTTTTTTGCTTTGATTTAGCATATATTGTAAACTTATGTCTGAAATTTTAAGGAAAAGCCATCCTAAATGCAAAGTTCACATTCAGTAATTTGGGGGTATTATAGACTGAATTGTGTCCTTCCCTCCAAATTCATATCCCGAATCCTGTCTTCCAGTGTGACTGTATTTGAAGACAGGGCTTTTACAGAGAGGTAACCAAGGGTAAATTAGGTCCTAAGGATGGGACTCTAATCAGATACGGCTAGTGTCTATATTTGGGACACTAAAGGAAGGGGCACTAGAGCTTTCTCTCTTTCCCTCCATGAAAGCACAGAGGAAAGGTTATGTGAAGACACAGGAAGAAAGCTGTCATCTTCAAGTCAAGAAGACAGCCTTCATGAGAAACCAACCCTGATGGCACTTTGATCTTAAACTTGTGGCCTCTAGACCTATGAGAATTGAAATTTCTACTGTTTCAGTCTCTCAGTCTGTGGTGCTCTGCTATGGAAGCCCAAGCTGACTAACACAGGACATCATCATATGTATACCATCTATTTTCACAAATCTAAATAGTCCTTAAAAACTGTTATTGATGGTTAACTGGCATATCTAGATTCTAAATAAACGATTCTCTTGATTATCTAGATGCTATGAAGATCATCTAAACCCAAGAGGCTAGAAAAATTCATATGACTAAGGAAAATGGCTGATGTTAGTACTAAGGTGCAGGTTACAGCAAAATTTTTACTGCTACTTCCTCTTGCACTTACACTGGCTGTCTATGACCACAGGTGTAGCATATCACAAGACAAATTGTTTTTGTATTTCATTTCATGACCACAGTTATCAAAATTCTATAACTAAAATATTTTCTTTTTCATAAGGCTTAAGTAAGTTAGTTAAATTCCTCTAAACATGAAGAGAACTATCACGAATAGGTAACAGTATACAAAATGTTTTATACTGAAATTCACAACAATTGCTGGGCATTTATATTACAACTTCCCTAAGAGCTACATAAAATAATAAAAAGAGATAATAGTTGCCTAACATAGGAAACAAAGACGTTTCTTGACCTCTATCTTCTTCCATGATAATTTATTGAGACAAAAGAAAATAAAACAGAGTAGAAGAGAAAGGACAAAAAATTGAAGAATAAATGAGAGAGGGAAGGAGGAGAAAGATATATATTTTCCCTCTATTTCTATAGCCAGTAATACTTTTATGGCTTGGTTCCTTGAATTAAGTCCCATTTACAGATGATATCTTAATTAGATAATGTTTATAAATGCTAAGGTAGAGCAGACTAAATCAAAGGACTTATATAATTAGGCCAAATGAGCCACACCTATCCCTTTTTTATACACTTCATCATAACCTCTCAAGCAGGCAAAAAATATGTTTTTCATCCTAATATAGGTACCGTACTTAATTCTTTTTTGACTTTGAAATTGTGAGACATCAAGTCATTAAGTACTTGAAATTCATTAAAATAAATAAAATTTGTTTTATCATAA
>NW_016809495.1:146432-148505 GCF_001698545.2 Rhinopithecus bieti | reverse complement strand
TAGGTAACGTACTTAATTCTTTTTTGACTTTGAAATTGTGAGACATCAAGTCATTAAGTACTTGAAATTCATTAAAATAAATAAAATTTGTTTTATCATAATTTCTATGTGTCCTAGTGTTGGTAACACACATCATATGAGAAACTTAAAATAATTTATACTCAGTTATCCTAATTATGATAATTTCAAAATACACCTATATTACCATCTAAACTTATAAATTTTAACAGGCTTATTTTAATAAACTATGAGAAATATAGCTACATTAAGAATTTACCAATCAAGGATCAAGGGAATATATATTCATGACAATTTGAATTTATGCTCCCAGGTTAAATATATATATACATGTTTTAAAAATAATTTATCAGTCAAGAGGTGATACCCCTTTTCATCCAAATATGAGTAGGAAAACAACAAAAACAACTTCCAGACCCTCCCAAGCACTATGTCAATTGATCAGGGTGCATGACAATAAATAAATAAATAAGTCACTTTATCTTTTATAAAATTCTATGAACTGTCTCAATAAATTTTAAGACAGCTAGATTAGGTGTGATACATAATGACACTACTGTGGCAGGAGACATTTTCATAGCATGCCAAACAAGAAAAGGGAGCCAACAAATTAATTAACACTTTCTATGGCTAATGTACAATTATGAGTTCCATCACAATGCTATTTCATAGTAGGAAAATTAAGAAACCACGTTATTGGTAATTCTACAGATGACATTGACTTTACCATGACACCTAGATACTGCCTTTCGAAGCAATTCTAGAAAATTAATTTCTATTCACAAAATGGAATGGACTCATGGAAACAGTAGGATAACAAAGACTACATATTACTACCATCCGAAGTAATTATTTAAACTTGTTTAAAGTGTATACATTGCCAGGTCACCCGCCAGAAAGTCTAATTCAGCAGGTATGGGATGGAGCCAGAAAACTTACTCTATGGTGTAACTGTTCCACTGTAAGAACTTTTTAGAAATTTTTACTTCTATTATACATTATTTCCATCTTTACATCCTGTATCATTTGGGCATTGTGCAAATCAGGTCCATAGACTAATTGCAATTAAAAAGTTGATGTGAATGTGGAGATGTTCCAATGGCATTTTGTCTCTACCAAAAGTACATTTATTAGCCAATTATTTGACATTAATTGCAAGAATAATTTCTAAAGTAAAGTAAGACTTTTATAAACATATTGGCTTACAGAGAAGATTAACCAAACATATTACAATATTTATAATTTTCTCCTGTCATAAGGTACACATTTTCTTTGACATTCTGCAAACCAACAGTTTAAAATACGGTAATTTTACATACATCACTTAGAGATTCAAAACAGTAAGAATCACTAGGAGGAACTGACTTTCACATTGATTATAGCAATGGTAACTTATATTCCTCTTTCACTGTTAAAAGAGCAATGAAATATCTTGCATGCATTTATTTGTAGTTTACAGACCTATTTGCATGAGGATGTTCTAAGCTTAATTTATACCCTGTGTACTTTGAAAGCTACGTCAATAATTCCACCTATTTGAAATTCACAAACTCTTCCAACTATGAGCACCACCAGATGGAAAAATTTCTGAAATGAACCCAGTTTGAACATGTAAAGTATGAGGCATATGACATGTCTGATTACAGTTACTGAAGAGTTGAACGGATACTAGCTTATATTTTTAAACTCAATTACTTACCATAATTCTAATACTTATTTTGTAGTGAACATCAATCAACATTTTGTGAGACAATTTATAAAGGTGAATAATAGGTTTTATGTTTGCCCAGTCTAGATACATATTAGCTGAAAAATAAAAAATGCAACATAAAGCTGAAAGGTTACATAAAATATCTCTAGTTATAGCACTACTGTGCCCTCCATAGAACAGGTATTCAAAGACTGTTTTCTGAGCCATTTTTTTTTTTTTTTTAATAATCACAGAAAAAAAGTCATCCAATTACTTTAGAAGATTTCAGAAATTCTACCACTTTTCCCAGTAATCTTCCCCTTTTGGCTATAAGGTGTGAAGTCCTTATTTATTCCTAACAAAAC
>NW_016809495.1:138019-144915 GCF_001698545.2 Rhinopithecus bieti | reverse complement strand
AAATCTGTTTATGTTGCTGTAGTTATAAAAATAAACTGAGATAAAAAACACTAAAGACTTTAAAAATTAATAAGGCACTGCTAAAGTGCAAGGTGGTAACTTAAGTAATAATATATCTCAGTGTTTTTTTTCTTCTTCATTCCAGAGTAATGCTTTTATTCATCCCATAGGTCATACTTTCATTTTATTTTTAATTTTCTCTCTGGATCATATATATTTCAAAAAAAATCAAAGAAGCTAAGAAAAACAAAATTAGTTATAAGGCACAATGCATTTCATGCCAAGAAGAATAACATAATTACAACCAGTTCTTATATGTTAACCTGTTTATTCTTATTTCTCAATATCCAATTTCCCCTTTTTTAAGACAGATGTTATTAACTTTTATAAGTCCCAAGTCCACTAAGATTTTATATTTCTATTTTTTTCTGCAACATAACTTCCATCAACTTTTTTTTTTTTTTTTTTTTGAGACAGAGTCTCGCTCTGTTGCCCAGGCTGGAGTGCAGTGGCACTATCTCGACTCACTGCAACCTCCACCTCCCAGGTTCATGCCATTCTCCTGCCTCAGCCTCCTGAGTAGCTGGGACTACAGGCACCCGCCACCATGCTCGGCTAATTTTTTTGTATTTTTAGTAGAGACGGAGTTTCACCTTGTTAGCCAGGATGGTCTCGATCTCCTGACCTCGTGATCTGCCCACCTCGGCCTCCCAAAGTGCTGGGATTACAGGCGTGAGCCACCTCGCCCTGCCTCCATCAACAATTTCCTATGATTATTGATACAGTTTAATTTTCTCTCATTGTTCTTGTACTTTAATGACTTTTAACTGATATGAAGTAGAGTATTCTCTAGTTTAAGACAATTTAAATCTTAGCCAAAATCAGTGTTCCTATCATTGCTGAACCATAGGAGGGTCCCAATAAGTTTGATGAATAGAAAAATTAGTGTATAAATGCATGAACATTTCGAAATCTTGGCAACTTGATGGAACATATGTTGATGAACCAATGCCGTAGCTGACTTTTTAAAATATATTTTACAATAAAGTCCTAAGTTTAATCTTTTTACCAACTGAGTTGGTTGGATTTGCTGACCAGCTCTTTGTTGGAAGAACTAGTAAAGTGTGTTCTACATGCTTTGTTTGTATCCACTCTAATTCTTTCTACAACTTCATGAATTTATGAGGAAATCAGACAAAGAAGAGTTAGGTGACTTGCTCGACAAGGTGCGAAAGCTAGTAAGTGGCACAAGCAGAGTCTAGACTCAGACACAAAAAAGCCCACACTTTTAGAGATTTTGTTAATGGGAAAGGGGTCTTTAAAAATCTTTAGTTTAATATAGTTACTTAAAAGTAAAATTTATATTAATTGACACAAAAGTTGGAGTTTCTCAAGAACAGTTCAAATTTTAATTTATTAAGTTGATTGTTTAAGCACAATCATAAAAAATATGTTTTACTCACATACTCTCTCTTTGCTCTTTCATGTATCAATTTCTTTTTAATATGTTTACCATTATTCTGGGGTCTATATTATTGAACAAAGGCTAACTTAAGTTTCAATCCTATTAATGCTTTAACTTTTTTTGTTTGTTTGTTTGAGACGGAGTTTTGCTCTTGTTGCCCAGGTTGGAGTGCAATGGCGCGATCTTGGTTCACCGCGACTTCCGCCTCCCTGGTTCAAGCGATTCTCCTGCCTCAACCTCACGAGTAGCTGGGATTACAGGCGCCCACCACCATGCCCAGCTAAGTTTTGTATTTTTAGTAGAAACAGGGTCTCGCCATGTTGGCCAGGCTAGTCTTGAACTCCTGACCTCGGGTGATCCACCCGCCTCGGCCTCCCAAAGTGCTGGGGATTACAGGAGTGAGCCACCGTGCCCAGCCATTTTCTACAAAAATACTGCTCTAAAAACATCTATCTGAAATTACCTATTAGTTTTCTTGACTTGACACAAAGTAAAAGAAAGATTATTTTACTTAACTCTGAAAGCACAAAACTCATTTAGCAACTTCAATCATGAATTTTTATATGAAGAATGTAGTATTTCTCAAGAATATTTTTGAACAGGATATATGCTCATTAGTGACATTTTAGAATGCAATACTTTAAAGAGCTATAATATTGTATGTTATACATGTAAACATATTACATGGAATGTATTACAATGATATTTTACTGTGTCCATGTATGAAGCTTTTCAGATATCCCAGGATTTTCTGGGAATAAAGTTGCTTATTCCTACATACACCATAGAAATAATTTGGTCTTTAAAAAGTTAAAGAGAGTTTTTTAACATTAGTCGTAGATCAGATACATGTAACATATGGAGATAATTCCATACCTGTTTTATTGGACAGTCTAAATGACACCATCTTATCAGGAATATTACATACGTTCCTCACTGAAGCAATGCAGCTATAATTAGCATAGTCCTGAGGTCGAAGATTCTTTAGTTTTAAGATCTTTGTTTCACCCTGAAAATGTAAAAAAAAAACATGTCATTAGAAAAAGCCAACACAACCAGAATGAATGAAACATCACATTACATTGCATTAAATCATATTATTATAAGAATATGACAGGTTGTCTTTTTTTAAGGGAAATGCCCTAACTTTAAAATAAGTTATATGAACTAACTTTAAAATAACACTGCTTTTAAAAATAATACTGTAATATTAAGTATGCCTGGAGATAAAAACTAACAGACTACAATGAAAATTCATAACATTTTCTTTGCAAACTAGTTTCCTTAGGGGAAAAGTCTATTTCTGGTGGTAGTTATGCAAATTATTATACAAGGATCAGAACAGTGTACTTAATAATGGAGTGCATTCAACAAACACTGCAATCTATTCAGACATTGACGTGAGAAGACAAAACAAAAGAATCTGAAGAAGAGCCAACAAATGAAACACAATTGTCGGAACAAAGTTAATTAAGTAAATCTAATGATAGATAATTAAATTTATAAACATAAATATTTTGTATATGGAGCAATGACAGGTGACAGATCTAAAACTGAAGGAAAGAAGCATTCATGAGTGTTTCTATATTATTATTGTTCTTGTTATTTCATGTTCAAGAGTTTAAGGGCTAACCCTCCAGGTAAATCTGCACAACTGTAGATAGATGCAAATCAAGCAAGTGGCCAGAAGTATCTAACAAACTCTTGATGAGCTAAGAAAAACTTTGTAAAAACATTGAATTGAAATTGCTGAAGGGAAAAAAAGAACATACAACAAAATTTAGTCTCCTGCTCAATTCAAATTAGGTCCCCTGGACTTTCTTTGCCTTCTAAAGTCATTAATGCATTATCTCAAAACAGTTCTTCTTGTAAATAACTTACTTATTTTGATGGCAAAACAGTGTCCCAATGATTTTATAGTATTAGGGATACTATAAAAATACAAAATGTTAATTTTTTTCCAGATAATGTGTGTATGGAACAATGTGTTTCATCACTTTACCTGGGTAACGTGTCGAGTTCTAAAACTTGTAATACTTTCATACGTTACTGAGGAGGACTGGAACACTTAGTGACTTACTACATAAAAACACTGCTGTTCATTTGCAAGAAAGCTTACCCAGACATAGGCACACAGTTTTGCAAATGTGTCAAATGAATCTCTATTCTCGTGTGCATGGAATTGTGGTCATAAGTATTTTCATTCACTGTCCAAATTCAGTCTTAAATCAGTCAGTCCTTTAGCATTTCCCTCAGTGGTATATATATTAAAAAAAGAAAATCTACCTTTCAATTTTGTTTAGAGGAAACACTGAATTTTAACATACAAAAGAAAATAAATGTCTATGCGTTTCTAGAGTTTATATATAAAACTATTATCTTGCATTACAGAATTCCCATACATGATATAAAATGCCTAGAAAATGTGCTTAGCTAGAAAGAATAGTTGAAAGAAAATGATACGCTAGAATTAGTCAACTCATAATTTTTGAATAAAGTGATACATCTTACCTCTCCTACCTTTGTCACACTTATTGCTCGAATTTCTTTGCTTTTATTTCTCCTCTCTATATGACAAGTGTTATTCCTTGGAATTCTACTTGTTCCATAGTTCACCTCACTTTATAACATTTCATTAGGTGGCATTATCCTTGCTGGTGAATTTCTACTACAAGTTCTATTTCTTGCCCCACTCCAAAGTCTGAGCCCCCATTCCAGAATTCTCCCTTAAGTTTCAGATACACATAACAAATGTTTGTCAATATGTCCATTCTGATGCTTCAGACACATCTAAACTCAACATATCCTAAACTGAACTTCAAATCTGTTCCTTTAAACTTACTCCTATTTCTGTAATAATTGTAATTTACACCTCAGCAGTTTAGACCTTATTAGTAAAGTACATTACCTTTCTTTGGAATATCCACTGTATCTTATACTATGACCTATACTTGTAACTCACTATTTAGTGTTTGCTTATGAGTTATCATTTGATGTGTTGAGTTGTGTTCTTTAACTGAATCGTAAGCCCCCTAGGGGCAGAGGTATCCTGTATGTCCCACAACAGCTAACAGAAAGCATTTCCTATCTATAACTTAATAAATATTTGCATTAACAAGACATACTTAAATTTTAGTCTTTCTGACAGGAAGACCATTTGACCCAGCCATACTATTATTACTAGGTATATACCCAAAGGAATATAAATCATTATATTACACAGATACATGCACACATGTTTATTGCAACACTATTCACAATAGCAAAGACGTGGAATCAACCTAAATGCCCATCATGTTAGAGACTGGATAAAGAAAATGTGGTACACATACACCATGGAATACTATGCAGCCACAAACACACAAAAATGAAATCATGTCCTTTGCAGGAACATGGATGGAGCTGGAGAACATTATCCTTAGCAAACTAATGCAGTTAAAGAAAACCAAATACCACATGTTCTCACTTATAAGTGGGAGCTAAATGATGAGAACACACAGACACATAAAGGGGAAATCACACACACTGGGGCCTATTGGAGGGTAGACGCTAGAAGCAGGGACAGGATCAGGAAAAATAACTAATGAATACTAGGCTTAATACCTGGGTGATGAAATAACCTGTACAACAAACCCCTATGAACACGTTTACCTCCCAAGTAGCTGAGATTACAGGTGTGCGCCATCATGCCCGGCTAATTTTTATATTTTTAGTAGAGATGGGGTTTTACCATGTTGGCCAGGCTGGTCTTGAACTCCTGACCTCAAGTGACCCGCCTGCCTCGGCCTCCCAAAGTGCTGGGATTACAGGCATGAGCCTCTGTATCCGGCCCACAATGATTTTATAATAATAAAAGATACAAAACATAAAATCTATCTATACAAATTAGACATCTTCATTCTTCCTCATTAAACAACTCTGCCCTTAGCTTATGTCTGCTGTACTTCTTATATTATCCTCATTACTTTATAATTTTTTGCCCCTTTTACAAATATTGTCATACTAATAATCAGCTGGAAACTGAGTTTTTCACTGTAATGTTTCTATATTTAAATATTTTTACTTGAACTACTAAAACCTGTACATGGCCAAACTGTCTCCATGTTCCCTGTAAAACATAAAAATCATATCAAGGAAACTCAATGATTTTAAATGTTATCTTGCCATGGCATGTCCTATCTCACACTTTAAGAAATAGTCAGTTGGTTACTTTAAATTAACTAAAAACAAGGAGGGGCTGAACTCCTCTAATGTTCTGTTTCTTGATCTTCAAGCTACTACAAGGGGTGTGATCTCTCTAAAAACTCATCAACCTGTACACTTATGTTTCATGTGCTTTTCTACACATATATTTCAATAAAAGTTTATGTAAAATTAACTATAGTCTTATTTCAACAAACAGACAATCATTTAGTACATACTCTGTGCCAATTCCCTTTTGAATGCTGGGAACACAGTGGAAAGAACATGGAGCATATGTGTGAAACAATAAATGTCTACACAAATACAGAGGATGATTAAAAAGAGTATTAAATACTACCAAAGAAATCAAACAAGAGAATAGATAGAGAGAAATGAAGACGTAGTAAGCTACTTCAGATGGAACAGACTGGAAAGCAGCTCTCATTAGGTCTTACTTGAGTTGAAAGTTGAAGGGCTAGAAATACACTGGAGAGATGAGTGATACAGAATGACACTGGGACCCACAACCGTGGAGACCCTGACACAGCAGTAAGGTTGGCATGTTGGAGAGCTAGAAAGAAAATTAGGCCGGGCACGGTGGCTCAAGCCTGTAATCCCAGCACTTTGGGAGGCCGAGACGGGCGGATCACGAGGTCAGGAGATCAAGACCATCCCGGCTAACCTGGTGAAACCCCGTCTCTACTAAAAAATACAAGAAACTAGCCGGGCGAGGTGGCGGGCGCCTGTAGTCCCAGCTACTCGGGAGGCTGAGGCAGGAGAATGGCGTAAACCCGGGAGGCGGAGCTTGCAGTGAGCTGAGATCCGGCCACTGCACTCCAGCCTGGGAGACAGAGCGAGACTCCGTTTCAAAAAAAAAAAAAAAAAGAAAAGAAAAGAAAAGAAAATTAATGTGACTGGAGTGCAGTACAATAAAGAACATAAAATGAGGTAAGATTTCAAAGCTTGGAAAAGGTCATATTAGATGGGCCATGATCGCAGATTTGTATTTATTCTAAAATTACTTATTCTGTGTTTAATGCTACTAATGTCTTCCTCCTAATTTTTTCCACCAAGGATTGCTTTCTCCTCTTGGAAAATACTTTAAACTTGATTTCCACCATCCCTAATTCTCCATTTCACCAAGCAACTCTACTCTCCAGTCCTTTTGAAAATTATCTGACAGTCACTATTTCAAGAAAGAGTTTTCTTTTTCTTTCTTTCTTTCTTTCTTTCTTTCTTTCTTTCTTTC
>NW_016809495.1:116752-136243 GCF_001698545.2 Rhinopithecus bieti | reverse complement strand
CCTCTTGGAAAATACTTTAAACTTGATTTCCATCATCCCTCATTCTCCATTTCACCAAGCAACTCTACTCTCCAGTCCTTTTGAAAATTATCTGACAGTCACTATTTCAAGAAAGAGTTTTCTTTTCTTTCTTTCTTTCTTTCTTTCTTTCTTTCTTTCTTTCTTTCTTTCCTTTCTTTCTTTCTTTTTCTTTTCTTTCTTTCTTTCTTTCTTTCTTTCTTTCTTTCTTTCTTTCTTTCTTTCTTTTTCTTTCTTTCTTTCTTTCTTTCTCTTTCTTTCCTCTTTCTCTCTCTTTTCCCTTCCTTCCTTCTCTTCCTTCCCTTCCTTCCTTCCTTCCCTTCCTCCCTTCCTCCCTTTCTCTCTTTCTTTCTTTCTTTCTTGACATACTTTAGCTCTGTCACCCAGTCTGGAGTGCAGTGCTGCGACTTCGGCTCGCTGAAACTCCGCCTCCAGGTTCAAGCAATTCTCATGCTTCAGCCCCACAAGTAGCTGGGATTATAGGCGCGTGCCATCACACTGGGCTAATTTTTATATTTTCAGTAGAGATGGGGTTTCACCATATTGACCAGGCTGGTCTGGAACTCCTGGCCTCAAGTGATCTGCCTGCCTTGGCCTCCCAAAGTGCTGGGATTACAGGCATAAGCCACTGCACCAGCCTCAATATGAAGAGATTTCAACCTAAAAGTTCTTACTTCTGATCCATCCTCTAAAAGTGTATTCTTCCTATATGTATTCTCCTTTACTTTTTGAGTTAATGCTTTTTGTCTATTAATATCAATCACATTTGAGTGTATATTTATATATGTTTTTATTATTTACATTATGTCTATGTATTGATCCTGCCTTTCCATTTAATGAGATCACTTCAAATTCTCTTCCCTACCATTTGGGCAGTGTTTTGCATGTTGTCAACTCAGAAAAGATTGCTGACTAGAAATGAATAGAGCCAGCTCATCATATTGCACATATTAAGTTTTTAGTAAGTTTCCTGAACCATGTTGACTCTAATGGTAGTAATGGAAATTTTAAAAATCTTTACATTAGGGTAGCCTGCAAGATAGATTTATGAAGCTGCATTTGGGGCCATCCATAGGAGAGTTGAACAGTCAATTATGGAAAAGAGAATGTAAAAGAAAGGTAAGCCCCAGGGAAATATATATAATAATCAAGCACAGAGAACCAATATCAATGCAGCTCTGGCCATTAAAATGCAGAGGTGGCTTTTGTAAAGGATGCATTCTTAAAATATTTTGTATACCTGAATTTTTGTGATCAGGGACACTGCTAGTATTTATGTTATCTAAAGGTAAAAAATATGAATTTGGTGGTAATATTGAGATTACAAAAGAGAATTTGTGCTACTGTTTGAGATGATTTCTATTCTTTAAAGACCTACAAGTGTAGCCCTACAAATACAATAGTATGCACATGTATATCCTAGTTAATTCTTATTCAGAACATAGCAGCAAAATGGACATATGAGAAGGTGCTATAGTTTGGATGTTTGTCCTTAATCCTTATGTTGAAATTTAATCCCAGTGTTGGAGGTGGGGCCTAATGAAAGATATCTGGGTCATGGGGGTAGATTCCTCATGAATAGATTAATGTCCTGAGGGGGGCTGTGAATGACTTCTAACTCTATTAGTTTCCTTGAGAGCTGGTTGTTAAAAAGAAATCTGGAACTTCCCCCTCTCTCTCTTGCTTCCTCTCTCATCATGTGATCTCTGCACATACCAGCTCCCCTTTGCCTTTTGCCATGAGTGAAAGCAGCATGAAGCCCTCACCACATGCAGAGACCATATCATGCTTCCTGTACAGTCTCCAAAACTGAGAACCAAATAAATCTCTTTTCTTTATACATTACCTAATCTCAGGTGTTCCTTTATGGCAACACAAAATGGACTGAAAAGAATAGAGGAAAAAAAGAAAGAAATAGATGCATGATTTCCCAGTGGTTCAGCTACCATGGGATTGGAGAGTTGTTCTGGGTGAGTAAAATGATTACTTCTTGCAGTCAGAAAACAAGGTACCAAGATATGTGAAACTAGAGGACCCAAGTAACATGGTCTCTAAGTTAATATCTAAGATTAATGTATATACCATGTCAATGGGTAGAGTGGGTAATTCAGATGAAGTCTGTTAATGGAATATTTTTTTTTTTTTTCTGGAGACGGAGTCTCGCTCTGCCTGCCGGCTGGAGTGCAGTGGCGGATTCAGCTCACTGCCAAGCTCCGCCCTTTTTCCCCCCCCGGGTTTACCCATTCTCCTGCCTCAGCCTGCCCGATTAAGCTGGGACTTACAGGCGCGCCACCCTCGCCGGCTAATTTTTATTTTTTTTTATTTTTTAGTAGAGACGGGGTTTCACCAGGTTAGCCAGGATGGTCTCGATCTCCTGATCTCCTGACCTCGTGATCCGCCCGTCTCGGCCTCCCAAAGTGCCGGGATTACAGGCTTGAGCCACTGCGCCCGGCCCTGGAATATTTTTTAAAATAACAGAATTATGGAAAACTTTGAGGCTTACCTTCTTAATTCATGACAGTCAGGATATAATAAAAATATTTTAAAACAACACAGCAGAATGTATAAGAAAGCAGAGAATATATGGACACACAGATTAATGTTATCAAATGGCATATATGTATACATGTGGCAATGAGTATAATTTAGACTTTATTATTTATAACTATCACATAACATTAATTTCATTTTGTTGATCATTTGAGTTTGATATTTTGGGTGTTGGGAGGCTTTTTGCATGTGAATTTTCATGATTTGTAAAAAGGAATTTTGAGTTGATTATTGTCTAATTGTATAATTAGTCTAATTAGACTAATTATAACTAATTATGTAATTGATGTAAACATGTTCAATCTTGTAATTAGATGGTATAATTACAATACACAAGATGATGTCATGAACATCTTTACAAAAGTTCTAGACAAATGGAAAGTGAATTTTCAATTTGTAAGATTTAAGTAATTGTTTAACATTTCTTAAACAATTACAAAATTATCTGCAATACATATATTTAACTTTTGACATTATTTTTTAACAAAAGAAATAAAAAGAAGACATACAATGTATATTAGTTAGTGGCCCTTACCAATGCTGACATTGCTCTAGTGAAGGAATACACACAGCCTCAAGCAGTATTTCCATATTACTTATAAAATAAAGCAGAACTTTAAAAAACTTATATTCATTCATTTGGTACTTAGATATCAGTAAAAACTAAAGCCTGTCAAGCTAGATTCATTTTATGAAGCTCTAATGACTAATTTATTACAAACTTATAAATAGAAAATTATATATGCTAGCCTATGTCTTTTTGTAGTAAGTGAGTGGAAGTACAAAAAACATAATTATTCCTCCTACAAGTATTGCATTATGTGCTTATGAATTCATATCAGCTTTAGGAACACAGACCAATTCTTTTCTGGAAACACTGTCTATAAAAAGGTATAAACAAGATTTTTGTCACTTAACAGAATTTAGGAATAAATATTCAATTCAAATTACTATAGTTATTAGCATATTATTAATTGGCATACAAAATAAATATATATCATTGTCTTAGAAATTCTGCTTTATTAAAAAGAAGACGTTATTAAATAACATTATTATTGAAAATATATCTTGAAAAGAAGTTTCATTTTCTAACATTAAAACTTCAGCAGACATATGATCTATTATCTGAACCCTTCCACCATATATTCCCAATATGCCTTCCCAGCTTCACAGTTCCCTGTCCTCCACACATACTAATTATTGTTCTAACTAACGAGAGACACGGATATTCTTTGGAGACATTGTCTTTCTTCTGCATTTCTTGCAGGTGCTAATGTCTCCACCTTGAATGCTCCCTCCATAGCAGTGTTGTGTACCTCTATTTTGACAATGATTTTTATTTTATATCATAATTATTGATCACCTTAAGTTTTCCTTTATATATCAACAAACATCAGAGGAGGAGCCTTGCCTAGTACCTCTGTATCTCTGGCAAAGGTATGCCCATATTTTGAATATAGTAGATCTTAGTTATTTTAACTGAATATTATTTACATCATGAAGCCACAAAAGCCAATGGCTATCAACCTAAGGAGATAAATTTAAAAATTAAAATATTGAAGTGCCCCAATATGAACAATGCTAACATAAAAGTTTTTTTCATTATAAAGTACACATGGCAGTATGGGAAACAGTAGTTCAAGAAATCAATAACATCTAAGAAATATACATGTATATGTTTGTGTAAAGTTATATATACATATATATACACACACATATGTTTTGTCTCTCCCTACATATATGTATGTGTACATATATATAGAGAGAGAGAGAGAGAGAGATAAAAACATTAGCGGCCGGGCGCGGTGGCTCAAGCCTGTAATCCTAGCACTTTGGGAGGCCGAGACGGGCGGATCACGAGGTCAGGAGATGGAGACCATCCTGGCGAACACGGTGAAACCCCGTCTCTACTAAAAAAAATACAAAAAACTAGCCGGGCGAGGTGGTGGGCGCCTGTAGTCCCAGCTACGCGGGAGGCTGACGCAGGAGAAGGGCTTAAACCCGGGAGGCGGAGCTTGCAGTGAGCTGAGATCCGGCCACTGCACTCCAGCCTGGGCGGCAGAGCGAGAGTCTGTCTCAAAAAAAAAAAAATAAATAAAATAAATAAATAAATAAATAAATACATTAGCACAATAAGCAAAAAACAAAGTAAACAGGGAAAGAGTAACCCAATATGGAGGTATAAAAAAGGAAGGAATGAGACATCATATCAGCTTTTCAGAGACGGCTATTCTGAGATGATGAGTCTTCAGTGTTAAGGAGGCCTCTGCCATGATATCTAACTACAGAATACCTAGAAATAAATTTAACCAAGGAGGGGAAAGATTGATACAACGCAAACCATCAAACATTGATGAGAAAAATTGAACAGGATACAATTAAATTGGAAGATATCACAGGTTAACGGATTGGAAGAATTAACATTGTTAAAATGTCTGTACTATCCAAAGTGACCCACAGATTCAATCCAATCCTGTTAAAATACCAACGAAATTCTTCACAGATACAGGAAAACACAATCCAAAATGCATATGAAACCACAAAAAATCCCAAACAGCCAAAGCAATTTTGAGCAAAAACAACAAAGTTGGCATCATATTATCTGACTTCAAAATATTCTACAATACTATAGTATCAAAAACAGCATAGTACTGACATAAAAATAGACATATAGGCCAATGGAATGGAATAGACAGCACATAACCAAATCAACACACTTATAGCCAATGAATTTTCAACAAAAGTGCCAAAATCTCACATTAGGGAAAGAACAATGTGTCTTCAGTAGATAGCGCTGGGAAGCTTGAATATTCACATGCAGAAAGGTAAAGCTACACTTCTATTTCTCCTCATGTACAAACAACAAATCAAAATGAATTCAACACTTAAATGTAAGACCTGAGATAACACAACTACTAGAAGAAAACATAGGGGAAATGCTTCATGACATTGGTCTGGGGACAGGCAACTGAAACAGAATAGAAAAATAGAATTATATTGAACTAAAAAGCTTGGGCATATGAACGGAAACGATCAACACAGTGAAGAAACAACCTACAGAATGGGAGAAAATATTTGCAAACTATGCATTCAAATTGATAAGAGGTTAATATCTAGAAAATACACAGAACTTAATAGCAAAAAAATAAATCTTATTTTAAAATGGGCAAAAGATGTAAATAGACATTACTCAAAAGAATACATACAAATGACCAACAGCTATGTGAAAAAATGCTCAAAATCACTAATTATTAAGGACATGCAAAACAAAACCACAGTGAGCTATCACCTCCCTCCCATTCGAATGGCTATTATCAAAAAGACAAAAAATAACAAATTCTGGTGTGGATGCAAAGAAAGAGGAACACTTATACACTGTTGGTGGGAATGCAAATTAGTACAGCCATTATGGAAAACAGTATAGGGGTTCCTCAAAAAATTAAAAATAGAGCTATAATATGATCCAGCAATCCTACTGTTGTATAGATCCAAAAGAAATTAAAACAGTGTGTTGAGGAGATACTTGCACTTCCATACTTATTACAGGACTATTCACAATAGACAAAATATGTAATAAACCTAAGTGTTCATCAACAGATGAATGGATAAAAAAATGTGGAATATGTACATAATGGAATACTATTCAGCTATGAAATAATGAATGCAGCTATAAAATAATGAATATTTTACCTAATATAATGTCCTCCAGATCCATCCACATTGCTACAAATGATGGGTCTGTCCCAGAGCCAGCAACATGGATGGATCTGAAGGACATTATGTTAAGTAAAATAATCAAGGTACAGAAAGACAAATACTATATTATCTACTCATGTGTGGAATCTAAAGAAGTTGACCTCATAGAATTAGAGAGTACAATAATCGTCAGCAGTGGCTAGAGAAAGGGAGGTAGAAGGGAGAATAGAAAGACATCGGTCAATAGGTGCAAAGTTACACTTTGGAGGAACAGATTCTAGTGTTCCATTGCAGAATAAGTTGACCATTTAACAATATTGTATTGTATGTTTCAATACAGCTAGAGGAGAATATTTTCATCATTATCATCATGAAGAAATGATAAATGTATCAGGTAATGGATATGCTAAATACCCTGATTTGATTATGATACAATGTGTAGACATGTATCAAAACATCACACCATACCAGATACATATGGATAGTTATAATGTATCAATTTTTTAAAAGTTTGTGCTTGTATAGTAAATTTAAAATAAATCCTTAAATGTTTTGATAGTATGAAAGATTTTCCAAAATCTGGCCAAGGCCCATGTGTTCACTTCCAAGTGATTGGACCCATTTGCAGGTTAGAAATAGCCATATAGCTAGGCACGGTGGCTCACACCTGTCATCCCAGTACATTGCAAGGCCAAGGGAGGTGGATTGCTTGAGGTCAGGAGTTTGAGATCAGTCTAGCCAACATGGTAAACCCCATTTCTACCAAAAATTCAAAAACTAGCCTAGTGTGGTGGCGGGCACCTTTAATCCCAGCTACTCAGGAGGCTGAGGCAAGAGAAATGCTTAAACCAGGAGGCGGAGATTGCAGTAAACAGAGATCATGTCACTGGACTCCAGCCCAGGTGACAGAGCGAGGCTCCATCTCAAAAACAAACAAACAAAAAGAAATAACCATATAGTGAAAAGATGTTTAGAATTACCTCATTTTCTATAAATGTTATCATGTTTGAAAAGATTCTAGAGGAAAACATGTTTTCTAAATCTTAATAATGTGCATATTTCAAAAATAAATTGACAATAGAAAAATATGTAATAGATGATCATTTATCTGGATAATATTTTAAACTAAAAAATCATTTTAGTAACAATTGAAGAATGAATTAAAGCATTGCAGAATGTATGAGGGAAAAATCAGTCCTACCTGTTGGCAGAGAACACTTAGTGTCACAGTGGCCTAAATCAAGAGACAATCAGATTAGAACAGGCCTCGGTACTATGTTATGGTGAACTGACTAGCAATGCATGTGCGATGCTGATTTTCAGAGATTTATATTTTGGCAAGTTAAAACTGTTCTATACCTTTTAAAAAATAAAGAATACATATTTTTATTTACAATCTATTTGCAAAACAGGAATATGTATGACGTGTGCAGATGTTATATAATCACTGCATTATTCCACAGTTAATGTCTAAATATTGGCAATTATATTAATCTGAAAGAGGTCAGGCCTTAGTTTACCATATAAGGAAATATATTCAATGGTGAAAAATGGGATGCTGGGATATTTACAAAGTCGAAATAACCTTATGTTATTAGAGTTTAGATATGAAAGCTGTATTAATCTTTAAAACTGTGGAGTAAAATATTTATAATAATTAAAGATTAATTATACATTTTCCTAGTTAGGGATATATAGATATCTCAAATGTATGTATGTACAATGTGTCAAATTCCTGCCTATCTTGTGATCTATATAATTTCTTTCTTTCTTTCTTTTTTTTTTTTTTTTTTTTAACAGACTCTCACTCTGTTGCCAGGCTGGAGCACCATAGTGCGAGATCTCGGCTCACTGCAACCTCTGCCTCCCGGGTTCAGGCGATTTTCCTGCCTCAGCCTCCTGAGTAGCTGGGACTATAGGCACATGCCACCATGCCCAGCTAATTTTTGTATTTTTAGTAGAGATGGGGTTTCACCATGTTGTCCAGGATTATCTCGATCTCTTGACTTCGTCTCAGCCTCAGCCTCCCAAAGCGCTGAGATTACAGGCATGAGCCACCACGCCCAGCCAATTTACATAATTTTAAAAATTATTTTTCATTGTCACAATACTTTTGAACTTTTGTCCACATTTTTTTATTTAAAACTTTTTCCTTGTTAATTTAGGTTTGTGCTTCTTTCTAGTCATCAAAAAACCTTTACAATAACAGCACACAAATATTCCCACAAATTTCAGTATCTTCCTGAAGACTTATTAATTCCTTACTCATCGCGTATTACACAAGAATATTTCGTATTACATTCACTCTATGTAAAATTAATTCAACTTTGATTAAATACATTTTTAATGACTCATTAAATATTTTCATTTTAGTATAATTAAAGCTCTATTTCTAAACCAAGTCAAAACGAACATGACTAAAGGAAATTAAAGATATATCTCTCCTAAAACTAAAGCCAAATAAATTTCAAACAGGTTTCTTCATGTCTTTAATAGTTATTCACCATTTGCAAATGGGGAAATCAAAATCTCTCCTTCTGAGAAATGCTTTCCACAAAACCCAAATCAGCCAGCAAAATGTATAACTATGTACATTATAGTGAAACATAGGAAAACTTATATATTAAAAAAAAGTTAGGATATATTAAGTTAAAAAATGTTTTCAAGAGTTAACATTTTAAATTTAACCACATAAAAATAAGTTGTCCTTTACATTTAAGTTCTCTAATCTTTAAGCCAAGCACATATTGGTTTTTGAAAGGCCAGAATAGAGAAACTATATTTTCAAATAGCTATGAATTCATGCTGCCTGAATTAGGAAAGTATCCTAGCAGAGTAGGGTGGAAATACTGTACCTTAATTCATACCTGGGTAAAGAATGGTTCATAAATCTCAACTCCTTTATCAGATCCTTGCAGCAAGACCTCCTGGCCACGTCTCCAGCTATACCGAACAGGCGGATTGGAATTGGCAACACACCGGAGGAACACTGTTCTCTCATAGTAAAATTGTTCTTTAGCTTCACCTATACTTTGATGAACAGTTACTACTGGATCATCCAAATCTAGAAGAAATAAAAACAACCAAATGGTAATGTTATGAGATAGATGACTTTTAAAGACTTGTGTATATACAACCCAACCAAAAATGCATATTCCTCATTGACTGTATTACTTATCACTAGGTACTTCTTTTTTACTCAGCTTATTGAATTCATTTGCAAAGACGTTTCCAATGATAAGAAGTAAAGTATATTAGTATCTCTATTTGTTGATATAGTACAAATAATCTTGTATATTTCCAACTCTTTGTCAATAGCCACATAAAACAGAGTTCCATGAGAGAGATAAAAAATTAAAACACTCAAATTCAAGCGCTTAGCCAAAACAATGAACCTCAGTGACCAAAAAAATTAATATCAAGCTGCCTGACTTACTCTTTCTCTTTTTTCTTTTTTTAAAACAGGGTCTTGCTCTGTCAACCAGGCTGAAGCCCAGTGGCACAACTCAGAGCTTACTGCAGCCTCAACCTCCTGAACCCAAGCAATCCCCCTGCTTCAGTCTCCTGAGTAGCTGAGACTACAGGCATGTGCCACCATGCCCGGCTAATTTTTTTTTTTGTTTTTTTTTTTGGGTACATACAGGGACTGGCTATGTTTTTGGTACAGACAGGGACTGGCTGGTCTTAAACTCCTGGCTTCAAGCGATCCTCCCACCTCGGTCTCCCAAAGTGCTAGATTACAGGCGTGAACTGCTATACTAGATCTCTTTGTCTTAATACACTTCTTTTTCCAATTTTTTATAACTGATATATTAAAAATAATAAAAAAACTTTATAAATTATTAGACTATGTTTTGTACCAAAATATGATCTTGCACAGGACTAAATGTTATCTCAAATTTTATATTCCAGATTATATTTGTTAATTTGAAGAGTGCTAAAAGGCATTATTAAAAGGCACTCCTATTTCTATTACTGGATATTGGAACCAATTATGTCATTTTGCATGTATCGTAAAGAAAGATTGTGCAGCAGAGGCTCAGCATTTTCTGAAAAAGGTTGATTCATACATACCTTGGGCTTTGGGGTCAAATGATTGTTTCAACTACTTAACTCTACCATTGCAGTGTGAAAGCAGCCAAACACAATAGGTAAATTAATAATGAATGTTGCTGAGTTCCAATGAAGCTTTATTTATAAATACAGACACTCCTCAACCAGCTTTGGCTACTGGGCCATAATTTGCCAACCCTGATATGGCATATTCCAGGTTCTTTTCTTAAGAGAAAAATAAATTTTAAAAGTGTACTTGCATTAAAGCAGCAAGTTCTTAGTTCCATGTGCTAGTATCAACTTAGTATATACTTTAAGTATGATACAAAACCTGCTGTGTTCATGGCTTTACCCCTTTGAATTATAACCAAGAAAGGTTACCTAACTTTGGAATCTTCAATTTCCTTGTCAGCAAATCAGAATAATAATGATACCATATTATTTAGGCTGTTGAAGGATTAAATTAGATAGTCCACAAAGCCCTGGACACATAGTTTTAAGTTGGTGCAAAAGTAATTTCAGTTTTTGTCATTACTTTTAATGAATGCTTAATAAAAGTTAGCTGTTACTATTATTAATAATATTATTACTATCATTATTGGAGTCTCATTTAAACTCCTATTGATTCTACGCTGTTTTCTTGTTTTTATTTCACCAATTCATAATGCATTCAACTCTTATTATAAATAAGTAAAATGCTACTTGTCCATTGTCCAGACTATCAAATGCTTCTACATGACAAAGCCTTTTACAAAGGCCTGGAAATAACCTACAGTATTTATGTGGACATAAGAATAGTGAAGTGTGTGAGCATATGCTACCCTGAATATTTAAAAGACATTGGTCCTTAGAAAAGATTCTGTCTGATATGTTAACATAATAAAAAGCCAACCAAAGTAGTGAAGTAATAGCTACCCTAGAGAATCAAAGTAAAGAACAGAATCCAAAATTTCCCCATTCTTTAAAAAGTTTTTTATTTTTTTTTCAAATGTGATCTGCTTGACAGTCCTACTTTGATTTCTAGTTTTGCAACATTCTGAGGGTTTTTTTTTTTCTTCCAACATCAGAATATTTTCACAGCTACCTCAAAGGCCTCTAATTTTAGTAGTGTAAATTTACAGAACAACTGCTGCTTTTTGGTAAAGCTTAAAGGAACTTTCCATTTAAATTCACTCTATTAGCTGTGCAGTGATAATATGCTGTCTGGTTTTATTAAGTTGGGATATTTAGGGATACCAGCATCATTATCATAAAATGTTTTGAGATTTTAAAATCTACCAAATATTTATTAATTTGGTGGTTAGCCTTTCATGTAGATCATACATATTGATTAACTGAATTTAGCCTTAGTGACTTGAAAAAAGATACTCTGATTCAATTGTAAAAAATTTTTTTTCTTGTTCAAAACATAATTTCTTTGGTCACAGGCTCATTTTTAGAAGTTACGGCTGTATATTTTGTAAAAATTAAATTCTGAATTCAGAAAGCTCAGGAACAAAATAGAATTGGATGGTAAACAGTGTAACAATGATGACTTCCAAACAGTTAATAGGGTTGTACTTTCCAACACCCATTTATTGATGTATCCCCAGCTGTTTTCTTGTTAGGTGGTAGTGTCAACAGACTCAGTCAGGAATAGACCAAACCTGTTCTTCCCTGGTCTGGATGACTTGTGGGTCATTGGTCTTCAAGATTCTAATTTTGTGACAATGGCTTATTGTACTGGCTAGGTTATCTGTTGAATTCACTCATGCTTAGAAATTTCTAAGTGTTTTTTACATTTCAGATTTAAAAACAACATGCCAGAAAAATATTTGTGTAAGACAAGTGAAATGGGAGCACAGCTAAAAATATATAATTTTAAGGGAGATTATATATGTATGTTTGTGTGTGCCTACATCTATACATGTGTAGATACACATAATTATATATTATAATATATAATGTAAGTAATTTATACACACATATCACTTAAATCTATTTTAATATATATTCTTTATATTACTAAATATATACTGAATATTTGTATTTGATTTAGGACAGGTTTCTGAGAAAACAGATTCAGAGATGTGTGTGCAGAAATGGTTCTGGTAAGTACCTTATAGATCAACACATGTGAGAGAGTGAAAGAAGTAGGACTGATCAAGGGGAGCATTGAACTACAAAAGGTCTCAGTAGCCTTGCAGAACTTTCTGAGCTATGATAGCCCCTCAAAGCTGCCCTGCCCTGAGGCAAAGGTGCTAAGCCTTTATACACTCACCCCCTCCCCTATCAACAGGTCATTCAATTTGTGTTACTCCTCACTAGGAGACATAACCTTAGGAGGGCCTGCTCTGTTTGGCTTATTTCTAGAGAGGGCAGTTCTAGCTGATAGCAATCATCTGCTAATGCTCTCAGCAGTGGGAGGAATGAGTGCTTCAGTCCTGAGGAAGGGATCTGACTGGTGCATTGCAGTATCCAGGCAGATGTACTTGCTAGGTGTGATAAATCTATCTGGCAAAAGCTACTCCAAGACTCTGGTTAGTCTCTTTCTGGGAAAACTTTCAAAAGGAACTATAGTAGGACTATATCCATCATCTCCTTCTACTATTGCCATTCCATATTCCTCTCACCCTGGGCTAGTACATTTTTTGGTGTAGGTAGCTTACCTTATTGCATTACTAGAATTTTGTCAAATTTGAGCCCTTGATCATCATATCCTTCTCAAACCAAGGTTGATGTAATTGTCTGTTTATGACCAAAATTGAACAAGAGAATACCAAGAAATGACTCATTGCATTAACTGGGTATCAAACATATTGTTCCCTGCCTCACTATGTAACAACAGTCCTACCAACACAGCCTCATATAGGCTGGTCACTCCCACCAGGATAGTGACTCCTCTTATCTGCTGCTTCCTGACACAGAAGCCTAAAGTAGCTGAGCTAACGCCATGGCTTAAAGATTAAGGGGACTCTTGCTATGTCACTTAATAGAAGGTTTTTCCCTTTCTGGGAACTGGGACCTCTAAACTGGCAGAGTCCAGAGTTGCGGGAAGGAAAGCATTCCCCCAGTGGGTCATTGGATGTGATGATAGTGAGGTCACTTCTTGGTTCTTGGACCTGTGTATTCTATAAGGAGAAAAAGCAGCATATAATAATGGTCATTGATTTAGAATTTAACTGCATCCTGAAGGGTAGCACCCACCCCTTACTGGATATTTTCTCTGTAAAATTCGATTGCCCTCTCTACAAGGCCATTCCATCTCTATTAAGTTGGCATTTTTAGTTGATGTAGTATGTGATATGACCAGATAATCCATGGCAATGTGCCCACTCCGGAATCTTGATATCCAGGTCAATTTGGATCCTGTGTATGACATCTCTCAAAGTATCTCAGGAGTCCATTTTCCCTAGTGTATGATTATTCAAGTAAATGGATGTAGGTTTTTTATAGAAAGAACTGAGAGAATAATTACCATATACATTTGCTATGGTGTTTCAGGGTTCTTTCTGGTGATTCAGTTGAAGTCTTCAGTCAACAAGCTCAAAGTCTGAAAATTGCCTCAGGTACAGAAATTGGACAAGGATGGTGGCTTTTTATTAGGCAGCCATATGCAGACTCTTATTCACCTATTTTTAATTTATTTAAACTGCGTAGATTGTGCAATAGTTTGTTGGCTGTCCACTTATTTTCCCCTAGAGATGTTGTGTTCTGTTAACCATCTCCATGCTCTCTGTGATTCTGGAGTCTTAGATATATTTGAACAAGCCATTCATTAAGATAAGTGCACCTGGCTGGGCACAGTGGATCATGCCTATAATCCCAGAACTTTGGGAGGCCCAGGTTGGGTGGATCATTTGAGGTCAGGGGTTCGAGACAAGCCTGGCCAACATGGTGAAACCCATATCTACCAAATACACAAAAAATAGCCAGGCATGGTGGCAGGCACTTGTAGTCCCAGCTAGTCAGGAGGCTGAGGTGGAGAACTGCTTGAACCCGGGAGGTGGAGGTTGCAGTGGGCCAAGATCGCACCACTGCATTCCAACCAGAGTGAGACTCTGCCTCAAAAACAAAAACAAAAAAACAAAAAATAAGTGTGCCTACTTTTCTTGTGACAACTAAGAACTACCTTCTAGCCTCTGTTATTTTGAAAATCTGTCATCTCCACTGTTATGAGAGAGGCCAATTCTATAATAGCATCTACTGCTATCAACATTTGCCTATAGAGAACAGTCCAGTCACCACTGAGCTTCTTAATGATGCTTGTGTCTCAGTCATCAGCACATTCTTACTCCAAGCCTTTACAAAGAAAAAGTGAGCTGATGATATTTCTGGAACTTATATGACATATTCACTTTAGCATTGCCACTTCTCTGAGTCATTTAGTCCTTTTTTCACTGTCTGCACAGCTGTTTGGGCATTTATACTTTATTTAGTGGAGACTATTGTTTTCCCCAAGTTTCCAAGAGCCATCCTAGCAGTGTATGACACTATTTCCTGCTGTCTTTGTCTAAGTGTTAAATCTTGTATCATGGTGGAATGTTCCCATATCAATAATCTGTGTCACTATCCTCACTTGATCCTATTTTCCATCCTCAATGTTATTCAGTCTCTTATTCTCCATACTATCTCATCCAGCAGCCTCAGGATCTAGCTCCATACATACTTCCCTAACTCCCGGCTGGGGTCTACAACCAATTTAAAGCATAATATTTTTCCTCTCTTAGAAGCCCAACAATTCCAGAGTCAAGTAATGTTATCTATTGGCCCTATATGGATCTGGTGGCCAGAATGGAGGTGGAAATGAGATCTTATGGATCTTATTTCCTAAGAAGGGTGTGAGTTACCTCCAAGGGAAGAAGTTTCTGTGTTATCTTCAAGCAAGATGGAAATGACTGCCTCTAATTGGAAGGAATAGGCAAGTTCCGTAGGTCCAGATGGTTTAGGAAAATTTGAAGCTTCAAGGTTATGGAGTCCATAAACCCAGTTGTAACCACCCCTCCGTAAGATTCCCCTTGTTCCCAACCAGCGTTCAGACTCTGGCATAGCTGACAATGCAGGCCTCTTGAAATTCTGCTACACTTTTAAATAAGCCCTAAGCCTTATTATCTGCTGCTATGACCTTTGACTGCAGAAGATAAGAATCTCTTTGTATTTTTCTAAAGAGGTCTTATGCTCACATACCATGGTCAAGTGATGATCAATTACACTTAGCCTTTCATTTTTTTCCCTCCACTGCATAACAGGAACCCAGCAGAAACTAATTGATTCCATTGTCCTTATAATTATTACTTTCCTCTGAATTCCTCAGAAGCCTGAAATAATTGAACTCACAACCTTTCATCAGTACCTATCCTTATCACAGGTGAAGATTTTAACAACTTCCCACTATAGCAATCAAGAGCTATCAGTGGTTGGCCGGGCATGGTGGCTCATGCCTGTAATTCCAGCACTTTGGAAGGCCAAGGCAGGCAGATCATCTGAGGTAGGGAATTAAAAGACCAGCCTGGCCAACATGGTGAATTAGTCTCTTCTAGAAATATAAAAATTAGCCGGACATGGTGGCACACGCCTGTAATCCCAGCTATTCAGAATGCTGAGGCACAAGAATCGCTTGAACCTGGGAGGTAGAGGTTGTAGTGAGCCGAGATCATGCCACTTTACTCCAGCCTGGGTGACAGAGCAAGACTCTGTCTCAAAAAAAAAAAAAAAAAAGAGCTATCAATGGCTACCCTCCAACAGCAATGGGGCCCTCACTACAGCCAGCTAGTTGGCTGGTGAGTGATCCATCTCTAAAGTTCCATTTTAAAGTTATCTTCCTCAGATCACCTAGAATGGGTTCTTTGGAAATATTATTATTTGATGAAGACATGCATTTTGGAAGATGTTGGAGAGTGCCCTCAGAATCAACTCATGTGGTAGTGTTTTAAAAAAAGAAGGATTAGGCAGTGGAATGAGTTCAACTGTGATGCATTACTTCCAAATAGGTCAGATGGAGCTGTTGAGTTGAGAAGGCCTGGAGAGTTTTCCTACAAAAGATATTGATGCTTCACTGCATTAGCACTTCCCATAGTGAGGTGGCTTTTGCCAGCTGAGGACAATTCCATTAGAAGGACTGACTTCAGAGCCAACATCTTCCAATGCTTCCAGGAAGAAAAAGCACCTGCTACATACTTTTATCATAAGAACTTGAAGTTACTATTCATAATTTTCTCTAGCTTTTGAATGTAGTTCAGGTAGCATAAAATCTGTCTCTATATTTATTCAACAGTCAATTTTCATACTCTATGACCCTGATAATATTACATAACCACACTGAGCTATTTTCTGTTATTCTTATTTTATTTGTACTTATCTATTCTCTCTAAAATAAATTTAATTTTATAGGCTAAATGTGTTAAATTCAAATATCTAAATATTAAATAATGACAAAATGTAATTTTAAGAGCATATGATTTTATTATTAAACTGGGGCCAAAATTCTTCATATGTATATAGTAATGTAAATAATTGAATATCTTATTTGATATATGAATATTTATTTTAAATATATTTCGATAACATAATATGGTTTCTTATAAAATATATTTCTATGTGTATAGGACTCATACCTTAGTTATATTTATATTCTTAAAAACCAATATAATGGGCATAAATACTCAATAATAATCTAATACATTAATACAAAGGAAGATTAATCTGTCATGAATATAGTCAATGTCAGTTTTCAGCAAGGAAACTGATATACATCATAATAATAATCTAAGAAAAACTTGTTTTTTCATTTAAATGCAGTAGCTACCCCTTTATAACTAAACTAATTTTCTTGAAACTTTTTTTGGCTGATTAAATGTGCCAAACACTAGTAGATTAAAGTCAATTTAAGAAAATTAATGTAATGTATGCTGTTTTCCTTAACTCTAGAAATAACAATCTCCCAATTGTCTCCAAAAGAATTTGTGGTATGAAAAAATTTGACAAAGGTTTTGATGTAATGGTAAGAGAAATGTTCCAAGACAATCTGAACATTTCCACAGTTTTTCTCTGTATACCTGTAAGAATTATCTTCTTAAGATGGCTGAATAGGAACAGCTCCAGGCTACAGCTCCCAGGGTAAGCGACATAGAAGATGGGTGATTTCTGCATTTCCAATTGAGGTATCAAGTTAATCTCAGTGGGGCGTGTCGGACAGCGGGTGCAGGACAGTGGATGCAGCCCACCGAGCGAGAGCCAAAGCAGGGCAAGGCATCACCTCACCTAGGAAGCACAAGGGGGAAGGGAATTCCCTTTACTAGCCAAGGGAAACCATGACACACAGCACCTGGAAAATCGGGTCACTCCCACCCTAATACTGCACTTTTCCAAGGGTCTTAGCAAATAGCACACCAGGAGATTATATACTGTGCCTGGCTCAGAGGGTCCCAAGCCCACGAAGCCTCCCTCATTGCCAGCACAGCAGACTGAGATCAAACTGCAAGGCGCCAGTGAGGCTGGGGGAGGGAGACCCGCCATTGAGGCTTGAGTAGGTAAACAAAGTGGCCAGGAAGCTCGAACTGGGTGGAGCCCACTGTAGCTCAAGGAGGCCTGGCTACCTCTGTAGACTCTGCCTCTGGGGACAGGGAATAGCTAAACAAAAGGAAGCAGAAACCTCTGAAGATTTAAGTGTCCCTGTCTGAAAGCTTTGAAGAGAGTAGTTGTTCTCCCAGCAAGGAGTTTGAGATTTGAGAATGGACAGACTGCCTCCTCAAGTAGGTCCCTGACCTCCGAGTACCCTAACTGGGAGGCACCCCTCAGCAGACTGACACTTCACACAGCCAGGTACCCCTCTGAGGGGAAGCTTCCAGAGGAACAATCAGGCAGCAACATTTGCTGTTCAGCAATATTTGCTGTTCTGCAGCCTCCACTGCTGATACCTAGGCAAACAGGGTCTGGAGTGGATCTCCAGCAAACTCCAACACACCTGTAGCTGAGGGTCCTGACAGTTAGAAGGAAAACTAACAAACAGAAAGGACATCCACACCAAAACCCCATCTGCACGTCACCATCACCAAAGACCAAAGGTAGATAAAACCACAAAGATGGGGAAAAAACAAAGCAGAAAAGCTGAAAATCCTAACAATCAGAGTGCCTTTCCCCCTCCAAAGGAATGCAGTTCCTCACCAGCAATGGAACAAAGCTGGATGGAGAATGACTTTGACAAGTTGAGAGAAGAAGGCTTCAGACGATCAACCTTCTCTGAGTTAAAGGAGGAAGTTTGAACCCATCGCAAAGAAGCCAAAAACCTTGAAAAAAGATTAGACGAATGGTTAACTAGAATAACCAATGTAGAGAAATCCTTAAATGACCTGATGGAGCTGAAAACCATGGCACGAGAACTACGTGATTAATGAACAAGTTTCAGTGACTGATTTGATCAACTGGAAGAAAGGGTATCAGTGATTGAAGATCAAATGAATGAAATGAAGCGAGAAGAGAAATTTAGAGAAAAAAGAGTAAAAAGAAATGAACAAAGCCTCCAAGAAATATGGGACTATGTGAAGAGACCAAATCTACGTCTGATTGGTGTACCTGAAAATGATGGGGAGAATGGAATCAAGTTGGAAAACACTCTGCAGGATATTATCCAGGAGAACTTCCCAACCTAGCAAGGCAGGCCAACATTCAAATTTAGGAAATACAGACCACGCCACAAAGATAATCCTCAAGAAGAGCAACTCCAAGACACATAATCATCAGATTCAAGAAGTTGAAATGAAGGAAAAAATGTTAAGGTCAGCCAGAGAGAAACGATGAGTTACCCACAAAGGGAAGCCCATCAGACTAACAGTGGATCTCTTGGCAGAAACTCTACAAGCCAGAAGAGAGTGGCGGCCAATATTCAATATTCTAAAAGAAAAGAATTTTCAACCCAGAATTTCATATCCAGCCAAAGTAAGTTTCATAAGTGAAGGAGAAATAAAATCGTTTACAGACAAGCAAATGCTGAGAGATTTTGTCACCACCATACCTGCCCTACAAGAGCTCCTGAAGGAAGCACTAAACATGGAAAGGAACAACCAGTACCAGCCACTGTAAAAACATGCCAAAATGTAAAGACCATCGATGCTAGGAAGAAACTGCATCAACTAATGAGCAAAATAACCAGCTAACATAATAATGACAGGATCAAATTCACGCATAAAATTATTAACT
>NW_016809495.1:101274-113372 GCF_001698545.2 Rhinopithecus bieti | reverse complement strand
ATATAAATCACTCAGTTTACAAGTAGCCTACAGTTCATGAGTCAAAAAAGGAAAATATATGAGTAAGAAGAAAAAAAAAAAACGCAGTTAAATAAGTGATCCTATAGAGATCTAAGCCAAATACAGACAACTATTTCTTTCCGGAAAGAATAGTAAAGGCTTCCTGAAAAAATGATACCTGAAATAAATCCTAAATTGTGAATATAGTATGCCAGATAATATATTAAAATAAATTGTAAAATGTTATTTTAAGAGCATATGATTTTTATTATTCAACAGGCGCCAAAATTCTTCACAAGTATACAGTATTGTATACATGTGAAGAGTAGGAATTAGCACATATAAAGTTCTGAGATATCAGAGCCAATATCAGATACTAGCAAAGCTAGAAAAGACTTCTGGGTATTGGGGAATAATAATTTGGTATGATGTTTGAGAGACAAAAATGGGCCAAATCATTAGTAGCACCGTCTATACTAAAGAAAATCCATTCCATTATATTACTTTTTTAGCCAGGCTTTCACTTTAGAAAGATCATCCTGGCTCTTTCTGGAGAATAGATTTGGAGGTGGCAAAAAGTGTGGTAAGAAGATCAGTAAGAAGGTGGTGGTAACAACTGAGATGAACAATGACGGGGGCTTTGAAATAAGGGTGACAATGGGCACGGAGAGGAGGCTTAAATGAACTGAACTGGGTGAGTGATTAGAAACCAGGCTGGGCAAAAGGTGGGAGTTAAAGAAGGTCTCTAAGGACCTGGATTTAGCAGTTAGGTAGACAGTGCACTAACTGAAACACGAAATGTAAAGAGAGAACTTTACCTGGCTGTGAGTGAGGTGGGATGGGAGTTGTAAAAGGTAAGAAAAAGTTGTAAAAGGTAAGAAAGTACAGTTCTCCCGAGACCTGTACTATTGCTCAACACTTTAGGTGTTTGGCTCACGCAGCTCCTCCAGTTGCAATGTACATGACCTAGAGCCAGAATAAGTCTGGGCTACAGATACGAATTTGGGAGTCATCAGTATGCTGTGGAGGGCAACGGACCACTCGAGGAGCATGCAGAATGGAAAAAGGGAAGGACCCAGTGACAGAGGTCTGGGTAGCACTAAGTACAGGCAAAAAAAAAAAAAAGTTGGATGGGAGAGGTTTGTAAAAGACTAAGGAAAAAGTGGTAAAGAGGAAGAGAGGTAGAATCAAAACAAATCAATAGTAAATAAAATAGCACTTCCGCAGCCATGGAGAGGTTGCAGAGCAGAATAAGTGGTGAAAAGACAACGCAACTGGAAAGTGACTTTAAATTTGGCAAGTAATAGATCACTGGTGACCTTTGCCAGAGTTGTGTCAGTGGAGTGATGGGTCTAGCATTTTCCTGTACTTTATAGAGTGAAAGTCAAGTAAAAACATGGAGAGATGAATGGGTATAATCCTTTCAAGAAACTTGGCTCTAACAAAAAATAAATAAAGAAACAAACAAATAAATAAATAAATAAAATAAAATAAAGGAGTTGGGGCTAGAGGACATGTGATCAAGAGAGTCTTGTTTTGTTTTGTTTTCGTTAAGCGGAGAGTTTGTTTTCCTTAAGCTGGGTGCATTTAAATTCTAGGATAAAATAAAACATAAGGAGCTTTAGGAAAATGCCCAATGTTTGAAATAGCTATTTTTGTAGTAAATTATTATTATTTTAGTGGTACAATCTGATGGCAGCAGTGGCCCCATTTGGAGTGGCTGCTGGAAAGGCGATGACTGCTGTGGAGGAGATGCAGCTAGGGCTGTGCACTCCGTGGAAACCGCAGGAGCCGGGAACAAGCAAGAGCCCTGCCCCCTTCCAAGTTGGTAGAGTGGGAGTCCTGTGATCCCAGGTGCAGATGCAGCCCCCAGCCGCAGCAGCAAACCCGGACATCCCTGTGCTCTTGACCCGCGACGCCCCCCGGCCCTTGCATATTTAGAAGTGCCTGCTCCCACTGCCTGGCCTCTCCCGGCTCCCAGCACCTGCTCCAATTTTGGAGCAAATTTGTGGCCTAGCTCGGGCCCTGTCATGACCACGCCTGGTGTGTTCGTGCTAGGGTTGACACTGACACACCAGCCTCCTACTGTCTCACCCATCTCCGGACTTTAGGTGCTGACAAGTACAGTACAGAGGCCCAGATGGGGCTAAGGGCCACTCGGCACTGGACTGCAGGCACCCCCTAGCATGAATAGCCGGGGCGTCACGAAGAGGGCAGAAGGCAGGTAGGCACCTGGACTGAAAGGGGCAGGACCCCTGTGAAATCCCACCTTCAAACCATGGACTCTGTAGCATGGTGCCCAGACTGCCAGTTCCCTCTACTAAAGAAAGAACTTATGGTGCTTTTTCCAGGCTTGCCCATGGCTGCCCATGGACCAATCAGCATGCACTTCATCCCCTCTTAAGCCCATTAAATTCCCAGATTCAGCCAGACTGGGATAGACAACAGAATGACCTGCCTAGGGAAAAGAGCTACACACTGTGGGTCTCCTCTCCACTGAGAGCTGTACACTTATCATGACAACCTGCCTGCAGATAGGAGCTACCCGCTCTGAGTCTCCTCTCTGCTGAGGGCCTCACACATGCTTCGATGACCTGCCTGTGAAAGGAGCTACCCACGTCAGGTCTCCTGAGGCCTGTACTATTGCTCAATAAAGCTCCTCTTCGCCTTGCTCACGCCTGTAGTTGTCCTTTTACCTCCTGCTTTCTGGATGCGGGAAAAGAACTCGGGACCTTCTGAACGGCAGGACTGAAAGAATTGTAACACAAACAGGAATGAAACATGCATCCCTGCTCACCACATTGCGGGTGATGAGAAGAAGAGAAGACAGAAACAGAGAAGAGCCATGGTCCTTCGAGAAACACAGATCTGGGAGCTCCCCAAGCCAGAGCCGTGACACACTCTTTGGAGTTCTGCAGTTTCTTGCGTCTCCAAGATTCAGGGCACCACCACGTTCCCCAGCGTCTGCAGTGAAAGCCACTTGCAGTACGCCTGGTCCAGCTGCGGCCTAGCAGGGAGTAAATGCCCATGCCAGTGCCGGTAGCTGCCCACCCCGCTACAGCTGGCGTGCCTGGCTGTACACAGTGGCCAGACCCTGTGGTTGCTCACACAGCCTTCATCGTTCCCTGCCTGGCTTACTCTTGACAGGTATGAGATCCAGGCCAGTAGCGCAGGTTGAGCGCAGCCTAACAGGCTGAGTGGGCAAAACAAACCCAATGGACCTGAGCAAAACTTGGGCAAAGATGCCACCCAAGGGCCTTGCAACAGTTTTTATATGAATTTTTTACAACTTGACACTCGACATTAATAAGATATTTCTCTCTCTCTCTCTCTCTCTTTCTTTCTTGAGTCTCGTTCTGTCACCCAGGCTGGAGTGCGGTGGCGCCATCTCGGCTCACTGCAACCTCCGCCTCCCAGGTTAAGAGATTCTCGTGCCTCAGCCGCCGGTGTAGCTGGGATTACAGGTGTGCCCCGGGCTAATTTTTGTATTTTTAGTAGAGGCGGGGTTTCACCATGCTGGCCAGGCTGGTCACAAACATCCGTCAGCCTCCCAAAGTGTGGGATTATAGGCATAAGCCATCGCACTCGACCAAGATTTATCAGTTGTGTGTCCCTATTTTTCAAAAGGTTTTCATTTCAGATTCTAGGCTAGAAAACTTAAAATTATTTTTGACCCTGCTCTATACTTACATCAAGGCATACACGTTCTTAACTTTAAAAACTCCAAAGTTAGTTATTAAATTATGGAAGCATATGTTTAGTCCACTCTCCACTACCACTCAAGTTTCTCTAGTGACATAAACAAGCTCACTCACCTCCCAACATGCGCTGGCGCAATTAATCCATAAGCTTATGATTAATCAGTTATTAACTGCAACTGAAGTCACAGGGTGCAGTTACAAGTTAAAAAATCAGTTAATCGCAAAAATAATCACAGCAGAAGCATGTTTTCCACAGGGGTTTATTCCACCATTTGGTCCAATTTTTCTGTCTTTAATCTTTGAATTAAACCAAATTAATCTGAAAACCCAGATGGAAAGACACACTAAAAACTATATTGGATGTCATCTTTTTTTCTCTGGAAAGTTCCAGAAATCTTAAAAACCTATACAGAAGATATGTAAATGTGGTTCCTTAAGGAAAATAACTGCTCAATATACTTGGAGGCACTAAAGCTAAAAAAGTGTATTATTTTTTCACTTTATGAATAAGAATTTATATTACTAATATAACTATAGTATGAATGCACTATATGAGTGATAGCTCATAATAATGGATAATGCTAATTAGATACATATGACTGTCAATGACCACAACCTGAATGAAATGGTTACTGTGAAGCTATACAAAAGAGAAATTAAATCATTGTTAGACATTAATAATTAAGAACAAAGCATCAATATCAATGATTTGTAGTTCTGCAGATATCAATTCAAAAACACTGTTTTCTTTGATAAATCAATGGGAAATTTTGTGCAAATAATGACAGGAAATGTTTCATATCTTTCCTACATAGCAATTTTTGAACAATGGGTAATCTTATTTGATCATCCATAATAAAAGACAAAATGAATACTTACAGCCAACTTCCCCAAATTGGACATTTCTAAGAATGAGGCTATGTATAAAACTTAGATTCATTCATTCTAGTGTGAAATTTTGTTTTTACGCATTTACTCACACAAATTAGAATCCATTGCATCTTCAATAAGTTTTTAAAAATATATGCAGCTACATGTTTTGCATATCTTTGCTAATATTATCCTGATGGTTTTACGTATCATTCTAGAGAAATAGTTTTGAACCTTGATATCCTGGAAAACTGTCCCAGGATTTTCTTTTACCTCTTCCTCACTCATTTTCTATCAAACTCCTGAAAAATGAAAATAACAAAGGATATAAATTTTTACACTATGTGTGTGTGTGTGTGTGTGTATCTGATATGGTTTGGTTGTGTCCCCACCAAATCTCATCCTGAATCGTAGTTCGCATAATCCCCACATGTGGTGGGAGGGACCCGGTGGGATACAATGGAACCATGGGGACAGTGTCCCCCATGCTATTCTCGTGATAGTAAGTTCTCACAAGATCTCGTGGTTTTATAAGGGCTCGCCACCTCACTCAGCTCTCATTTTTCTCTCTCCTACTGCGCTGTGAAGAAGTGCTTTTAACCATGATTTTAAATTTCTGGAGGCCTCCCTATCCATGCAGAACTGTGAGTCAATTAAACATCTTTTTTCATAAATGATTGTCTCTGCTATTTCTTCACAGCAGTGTGGAACAGGCTAATACAGTATCTATACTCACACACAAACACACACACATACAGTATACATACAGTCATGTGCTGCATAACCGTGTTTCGGTCAACAACAGACTACATATAAAATTGTGGTTCCACAAAGTATAATACCACATTTTTATTGTTGTTTTTCTATGTTTAGATACACAAATATATATCACTGTGTTACAATCGCCTACAGTATTCAGTATAGTAACATGCTGTAGAGGTTTGTGGTCTAGGGGCAACAGGCTATACCATATCACCTAGGTGTGTATTAGTCTATACTATCTCGGTTTGCGTAAGTATGCTCTACAATGTTCATACAATGATGAAATCATTTAAGGGCACATTTCTCAGAACATATCCCTGGTGTGCATGTGTGTGTGTGTGTGTGGGTGTGTGTGTGTGCACGCGTGCATATAATATATACAGATTTTGTCTTTTGTAAAATTAAATCATATAACACTTTTTTGATATTTATAGAAGCTTTCTTTCTTTCTTTTCTGTTTTTTTTTTTTTTTTTTTTTTTTTTTTTTTTTTTTTTTTTTTTTTTTTTTTTTTTGAGACAGAGTCTCACTCTGTCACTCAGGCTGGAGAGCAGTGGCACAATCTCGGCTCACTGCAATCTCCACCTCCTGGGTTCAAGCGATTCTCCTGCCTCAACCTTCCGAGCAGCTGCCCGGCTAATTTTTGCTATTTTCAGTAGAGACACGGTTTCACCATGTTGGCCAGGCCTGTCTCAAACTACTATCCTCAGGTGATCAGCCTGCCTTGGCCTCTCAAATTGCTGGGATTACAGGCGTGAGCCACAATGCCGAGCCAGCAGCTTTATTTCTAATTGCCAAAACTTGGAGGCAACTAAGATGTCCTTCAGTGGGTGAACTGATAAATAAAAGGTATTACATACAGACGGTGGAATATTATTCAGTACTGAAAAGAAGTGAGCTCTCAAGCCATGAATACACTTGGAGGAATCTTAAATGCATATCAGTAAGTGAAAGAAGCCAATCTGTAAAGGCAACACGATATGATTCCAAATATATGACATTCTGGAAAAGGCAAGCAATGGAGACAGTAAAAAGGCCAGTGGCTGCCAAAAGTTTGTAGGGATGGAGGGATAAATAGGCAGAGCACAGAGGATTTTTAGGGCAATGGAACTACTCTGTGTGATACTAAAATGGTGGATATGTGTCATGATACATTGTCCAAACCCATAGAATTTACAACAGTAAGAGTGAAGCCTAATGTAAACTATGGACTAGGGTAATAATGATACGTCAATGCAGTTTCATCAACTGTAATCAGCCACTCTGGTACTGGAAGTAGACAGTGGGAGGGGTTGTGCATGCATGGAGGAGGAAGTACATGGGAATTTTAAAATAACACTTAAAAAAAAAAAAACTTACTTTTCTCACACAAACTACTTCATTGAAATTCCTCCAAGGTAGAGCTCTAATCCTCCCCAACCTTTTAAAAATAGTTGTATAATATTCCTGGTCATGAATGTTTTCTAATTTAGTCAATCATTCCCATTAATTGACTCTAAACTCATACCTTCAAACTGGTGGCTTTATTTTGTTAGGAGAAATTCTTGTAAGGAACCTGGTTTGTAACTAGTTGTGTCGAATTTTGCCTAATAGCTTTCCAAAAGGAATGTACCCTTCACCACAAGCATATGAGTATTCTTCTTCCTGAATTTCAGCCATAACAGGCTTTTTTGCTCTTCTAAATTTTTGTGCACTCTGATTGTGTGACGTGATAGCTCATTGTTACTTTCTATTTGCACTTCCTTGATGACTGTTGAACTTGATTGGGTTTTCATTTGATGATTTTCTAGACTTTTGCTTCCTTGAACTGTCTACTTAGATCCTTTGTCTATTTTTATCTTGGATTAGTTATCTTTTCTTTAAAATTTTAAAACAAATCTTTGTATATTATGGATAATCTTTTGGTTATTATTTTCTATTAATTCTGTTCAGCAAGTCTCATTTCATAGACATATAACTTAATTTTTATATAGTAAAATATGACTGTCTTTTCTTGCATAGCTTTGAATGGCAAAGTATAATAAAGTATGACTAGTTTTCCTCTAGATTGCAGATAAAGTCTTTACTCCATCCAGAACCGAATTTTGAATGTTGTGTCACTTCGAGGTCTAATTTTATTTTCTTTTGATGGAGATATAGTAGCCACACCACCACTGAATACTCATTCTACCACAATGAGTTGAACCCAAATTTACCATACATTAAAGTTTCACATGTTGGGATCTACTTCTGGCTTATCTTCTCTGTTACAAGAATTTATTTTTCTTTTCTTGTGCAAAACCATATTAGTGTGACATAGAAGTTTTTAGCTTCTGAACTCTACTAATAAAACTTCACCCTGTCCCAGTCCCTTGCTGCTTTCTATTTTGTGCTTTTTTGGTTATTCTCAAGCATCTATGCTACAGTTAATGCCCAGATTATTTTCTTTTACAAACAAACAAAAAAGCAGCTGAGAAGTGGCTCATGCCTGTAATCCCAGCACTTTGGCTACGATTTCAACACCAGCCTGAGCAACATAGCGAAACCCTGCCTCTATAAAAACTAAAAGTTAGCTGGGCATGGTGCATCCTGTAATTATTGCTGAGGTTGAGGTAAGAGAATTGCTTAAGCCCAGGAAGTCGAGGCTGCAGTTGTGAGTCACAATTGCACGCCACTCCACTCCATTCTGGACCACAGAGCGAGACCCTGTCTCTAAAATAAATGAATAAATAAATAAACACACACAGGGAGAAACAAAACTATGCTGGGATTGTTCATTGGGAATCAATTAAATTCACATATAAATTTTAATTTTAAGTAAGTGAAAACTCAGATATCCATCTGACATGGTGCCATCACCAAATACAGATACTTAATCACATTTCTAACACTAACTTTTTTTTTTTTTTTTTGAGACGGAGTCTCGCTATCACCCAGGCCGGAGTGCAGTGGCCAGATCTCAGCTCACCGCAAGCTCCGCCTCCCAGGTTCACGCCATTCTCCTGCCTCAGCCTCCCGAGTAGCTGGGACTACAGGCGCCCGCCACGTCGCCCGGCTAGTTTTTTTGTATTTTTTAGTAGAGACGGGGTTTCACCGTGTTAGCCAGGATGGTCTCGATCTCCTGACCTCGTGATCCGCCCGTCTCGGCCTCCCAAAGTGCTGGGATTACAGGCTTGAGCCACCTCGCCCGGCCTTCTAACACTAACTTTGAAGGCATATTTTTTTTTTTTTACTGCGGCACCGCTCTTTGGACAATATTTAACTATTTAAATTTTGCTAGAAAATAATCAATTTCCTTAAGAACTGCATGAAGCATCTCTTAATTTTGTGATCTCTCCTTTATCTAAGGTTATGTCTCTTTCCTCATTCTGAATCAGGAATATTTTTACTTCCTTTCTTCCCTCTTTTATTAGAATGACAAGAGGTTTGTCATTTTTATTTTCCTTTTAAAATAACCAGATTTGCATTTTAAAAAATGTCTAGCTGTATTTCCTTGCTGTTATGCTATCTTCAACTTTTACTTTACTAATGCTGTATTAATTTACTTAATTTAATTACACGTTTGTGATTCATTAGGATGAGAATTTTCGGTGTTTCATTATTTTCTTTTTAATAACTATGGCATTTTGAGCTGATTTTCCATTGAATTTAGCATTTGTTTTGTTCAAAGATTTTACTATCAATTATCTGTTTAAGTGCCTCCTAAATGGTATATAATTTGCCTATTGATTTTCCTTTGGTACAGAGATTATCAAGGTATGTTTAAAATGTCCAAGAAGAAATAATTTAACAATCACCTTTTTATTACTTATTTCTATTATGGTTAGAACTTATGCCATCCAAATATTTACATATTGGAATTTGTCCTTTTTTGTTTCGTGATTTCCTCTTTCTCTTAGGAGTTCATATTTTTTTGTATTAGCTCAGGCAGTTATCTTTTCTCCCCATTCAGTATGGGTTCAGGATTTTCAGTAAGCACAGCTACAAATTCAAGCCTTTTCAAGTTAATGTAATTATTTTCTAAAATTTCTGGTATTTGTATATTACTTCCATAGGCTATATCCTCCAAGTCTTTCTCCCTCTTCCCCCTCCTCATGATTTATATATCTTCATACTTCGTGCTTTGTATTTTGAGATATTTCTAGCACTTCCTGTCCTAGGCCACTAATTTGATCCCCATTTTCAGTTTATTTACTGAACTATTTAGTTAAGAAATTATGATTTTCAGTATCACCAAATCTAGCATGCATATGTATATATATGTGCACATGCACTCAAAGGTATGTACCTGGCAAATAAATCTCTTTAAATATTAGCCTTCTTTTTATTTATTTGTATTTATTAACACTTAAGCTGTTCTGTGTTTCACTGGGTATATATTCCATTTAATTTTTACTAACCTTTGCTTCTGACACAGGATACTGTTGATAGGTTACTCTTCTTTGTCAGATTTTTGGGGCTCTAATCTGGTTGTTGAAGAATCCTAATGGTAGGCGATATCAAAAGCGGGGGAAGACAAAGTCATCCCTGCTCCACAGACCAGTGGTGAAGAGGCCTAGCCTCTTCTGAAGGCACCAGAACAGCTTAATGTTAATAATACAAATAAATTAAAAAGGAAGGCTGTAAATATTTAAGAGGGACAATCTCCCGAGACAATCTCCCTGCCTTCTTTGTCGCTTCTTTCAGCCTCAGGACAGAGAACACTTTCCCAGCCTATCTCTTCTATGTGCATGATATGGTTTGGCTCTGCAACCCCACCCAAATTTGATCTTGTAACTCACATAATTCCTACTTGTTATGGGAGGGACCTGGTGGGAATCATGACTGAATCATGGTGGCGGGTTGTTGGGGTGGGGGGCCTTTCCCATGCTGTTCTGGTGATAGTGAATGGGTCTTGTGAGATCTGGTGGTTTTAAAACTGGAAGTTTCTTTGCACAGACTGTCTTTTTGCCTGCTGCCATCCATGTAAGATATGACATGCTCCTCCTTGCCTTCTACCATGATTGTGAGGCCTCCCAAGCCATATGGAACCGTAAGTCCAATAAACCTTCTTTTGTAAATTGCCCTGTCTCGGGTATGTCTTTATCAGCAACATGAAAATGAACTAATACAATGCACTTTTGTGTTTCAGCATGAGGAGGAAAACACATTTAGCCAATCTTGAACTCAGACAAATCTAGTCCCCTAATATTCTGTTGGTGAAGAACTGGAAGGACCCATTTCAGCGGCATAGGGTCATAGTGGTGACAACAATGTTGTTTCCCGGGAAGCAGAAGCAACTGTGCTAATTACAGCACCCTGAATTTAATATGAGCAACAACAGCACACATTGAGAAACTCAGCACACACTGGCTGCAAAAGAGGCAGCCATGTCCTCCCTGGCTTGTGGAGGGATTGAGGGCTGTGCTTCTCCATGTCATCTAGCTCACAGACTGTTTTCCAAATTTCATTCTATGACCATAAAGCAATTCTATAAAGTTCACTTTTACTCATTTATTTGTTTAGTTAGGAGGTGAGTCACTAAGTTAGTTGATTAATTTAAATCAGCCAATTTTGTAATCTGCGGCTTGTATGGAACAGTTTATTAAAAAAGCATTAATAAATAAATAGAGCTATAGATTAACTCCATTCCCCCTCCCACTGGCCCAGAAAGCCTATGTGATAGGCTATTTCTTATCCCACTATTGGATGAAATTTTAGGCACATTCCACAGCTTTCCCAGTCCCCTGAGGCAATCACAAGAACAGTCCCATTTCTGTAATTAAAATGTCCAGTTCAATAATTTTGAAAAAGACCTGTGAAGTTTCTGATTTAAAATTTCTCTATTCCTCCCAGCTGTCTTCTAGTTCAGGCTTGATATCCTGAAAGTTTGAGGGGGAAAGAGTGGAAGTGGTGTTACTTATCCTTTCTCCTCTCTTCACCTGCTTTGTTCTTTGACCCTTCCATTTTCACTAGCCATAGGGTGTAACTTTTCAGGGCTGTAGAAGTGATGATGGAAGGAGGGGAGGTAAGGGATAAAAGTATCTCATCCTTTGTAGAGGAAACAGTCTACAAATCTTAGGGTGGAACTCTTGAAGGACCCCCTCAATTGCTTCCATTTCTAGGTTCCACTCTCAGCTGCTTATATAAACCAAAGTGGAAGGATCTCCCATGCTGGTATGGATGGTCTTTTAAAATGGTTTCACCTTTAGGCCGGGCGTGGTGGCTCAAGCCTGTAATCCCAGCACTTTGGGAGGCTGAGACGGGCGGAACACAAGGTCAGGAGATCGAGACCATCCTGGCTAACACGGTGAAACCCCGTCTCTAGTAAAAAATACAAAAAACTAGCCGGGCGAGGTGGCTGGCGCCTGTAGTCCCAGCTACTTGGGAGGCTGAGGCAGGAGAATGGCATAAACCCAGGAGGCGGAGCTTGCAGTGAGCTGAGATCCGGCCACTGCACTCCAGCCTGGGCGACAGAGGGAGACTCCGTCTCAAAGAAAAAAAAAAAGAAACAAAATTGATTTCACCTTTTAGGCCTTTGCCAAAACTGTTATACAAAGAGACTCGGTTAAAAATAATATTTTCAGAACAAATTAGTAGTAATAATGGAACTATAAGCCCTCATACATAGATATTTTTGGCTCTTGTAATAAACCCTTGTCCCAAACTAATCTCTACATACTGATAGGCAGAATAAAAACACACATTTGTGTTCTACCTTGATTTGCATAAATAAAAAAAGAATTGGTGGCTAAATATGAGATAATTCCATTTTTTGGAGGCCCGTATACACCTTTTTCTCTGTTTTG
>NW_016809495.1:54087-99995 GCF_001698545.2 Rhinopithecus bieti | reverse complement strand
TAATAATAATAATAATAATAATAATAATTAGTTTATCATACTGGTTACATACTGGTTAGCCGGGCGTGGAGGCGAGCACCTGTAATCCCACCTACTCCGGAGGCTGAGGCAGGAGAATCGCTTGAACCCAGGGGGCAGAGATTGCAGTGAGCCAAGATCATGCCATTGCACTCCAGCTTAACATCTTAACCTCAATTAAATGCCAGTTTAATTTTGTTTTCAGTAATGTTTATACTCTATATAATTTTTCATCATAATTTCATCATATAATTTCATTACCATAATTTGAGTAAAATACTGCTGAATTAATACACAACTCTTCAGATTATTTTAAGTTGGGTATTCTTAACTGATATAAGCTATTGTATTTCTTTTGCTCAAGTTCTTTTCCCCTAACTACCTGTCTCTCATTGGACAATTGATGAAAAGTTATTACTAAAGAGAGTGTTAAAACTAATAATATATTACATAATTTAGATCTAGAGCTGTTAAATGGCATGTACTGAGTTCTAGAAACAAAGATAACTTGAAAAAATGTGTGCTAAGTTTTATATTCTTGATACTGAGCTATCAACTAAGTTCATTTTAAGAAACTGCCTCAAACTCAAATTAATTCACCTTAAATTACATTTATATGTTACATTAAAGAAGTTGAAATTTCACAGCAAAGTAATAAAATGCTAATAAGGCTAATGGAAGAAATTTTGCCTTCAAGACACTGATTCAATGATTTTCCTTTTGACTGAAAACTGAATCACCTAAAATATTTCAATCTTTTAAACCTTAGCAACATTTAGACCTGATATTTCTGGTTATAACTAAAATAACATGAGACTTTAAATAGTACTCTTTTGTGTCGCATTATTGATAAAATTAAGTGGCTAATTCAGATATCTATATAGTTAGAAATTTAATTAATTAGTTTTATTTACTTAGTTGGTCTTTCTTAGGCATTAAGGAGTTCCATATGAACTTGCCTAAACTCCCCTTCCCAATGGGCATGGTAAGATGACAGGAAACAAAAGCCACTTTGCTTTATTTACATACATCCTTCAACACAGGCATGCTGAGTATATTGAATCTCAGCTTACTTATGAGGTCGATAATGACCAAATATAACATTTGACAATTTTAACAACTAATTTCCTTTCAGAATATTTTCTTCCATTTCTTGTTCTTGAAGTATTCATAGATATTTCTATAATTAATTAATTATACAAGGAGTTGTGAGCCAATGGCTTATATGATGTTACTTTTTCATATATATATATATATATTTGAATTAAGTTGTATGCATGAAGCCAATATCTAGTGTGTCAATCAGATATAATTGTACCTATAACTTTTCAAAATATATCATGTTGCCTTCACTTATCTATAAATACTACTAAAAAGATTCATATTTATTGGTAACGAGTAATTTTGCTAAGAATTTCCAAAAATTGTCAACATGGAAATAAACTACTACTTACATATGACAAAAAAGTTTAATACTAAGGCATAAATTTATGGATCTAATTAGAACAAAAGTAAGCCTAGTATTAACTTAAAACTGAGATTTTATATTTGCTAATAATACATAATCAGTTTTCTACTTGACAGTTATGATAAAGTAACAATGGTATAATAGACAAACTTTTCTATAGTTTACTAAAACTGAAAATTTCTGTAGTTTCTCAGCTTATTAACTAGATACTACTTGATTAAAAGTTTTTAAATGATAATTTCCTCTAAAATATGATTATAAATCAAATATATTTAAATGAGAAAACATCCAGAAATTTTAAAATATTACATATATTGTTAAAAAATCACTCCACTCTCCTTCCACATTCACAACATTCCAGTCAGGCCAAGACAATACAATGAATTACTAAGTAAATACAGAATGTTAAATATAATATTGCAACAATCCTGAGTTAATCTGCCTATACTGTCAATCACCAGAATAAATCCTAGAGTTCATACATGAACACAGAGCTCTTCTGACTAGAAAAAAACAAGTTTGTCCCCTTTAATCACAGGGATTGGCACCTTGTCTTTGGCTTCTAGTCTCACTCCAAGATTTTAAATACATTAATAAATTGCTTCTTGATTTAACTACTCAACTCTCAGTTAACCAGAGGCAAATGAGAAGAGGGAAAGTAAGAAACAGCAATAAGAAATTGTTTGAAATTTTGAAATGCTTATTTGAAACAATTGACAAGGAGGAAATAAATAATAATAACAAATAATACTAAATTATTTGTTACCATTTGTGAGAGCCAACTATGTGTCTGAAACTGTACAGGAATTTGACATTTCATACAACTTTTACAAGAATGCTTTGACAAAGGTGGTATCATTGTCATTTTATAGGTGAGAAACTACTCACCTGCTAGTTTCTCAGAGATGTTGAGTGACTTAAGAAGTCAAGCAAAGATTCAAGAACTAGTCTATTGAACCTCAAAGCTCTTTCTCCATAAATTAAAAAGTTGAGCCACTGTGAACATTTTGTTTAGGGGGAAACAGCTCTATATATTTCATTAGAACTTTAATGCATTATTACAAGTTTACACAAAACAATTAGATACAGAGTTTTCATATTAAAATTACAAAGGTATAAAACATTCTAGAAAGTTTCCTATAAAACTTCTGATAAGTCTACATAAGAAACACATTTCTATAGACTAATTTCAAAACCAATTTTGATTCAGTTGTATTTTCATTTTCCTAGATGAAAGGTGGCTAACCTAAAGAAGAGTATTTTTTAAGTTAACGACTTGAACAAAAGGATGTGGTTTTTAAATTGTCATAAACTTAAAATGTTTTACTCTGTGGTTTATTGAGCATCTTCACATATACTTAAATTGAAATATCTAAAGACAGGATGTCCGACACATTAGATATTGGCTTAATAAATACAAGTTAATTCAAATATACATTTGAAAAAATAAAGTCATATACTTACAAGCCATTGGCTCACAACCCCAAGTATAATTAAGGCATTTTTTTAAAAATCATAACGTTTTAAAATTTTGCTTATTTTTATTAGAAATATTATGTGTTTTATACTCCAGAAAGCCATAATCTCTGAAGAGATAGTGGGAAAAGTACTGAAGCTAAATATGGAATGTACAATGAGAGAATTCTAAGTGTACATAATATAAAGTTTTCTTGTTTTAATAATACTAAGGCCCAAACATAATGAATATTTTATAAATTCTTAATTTAATACACTATGAAAACAAGTAAAAATAATAAAAAAAATCAAACAGTTTCATATTGCTACCATTGAGAGAATTGAGAAGCTCCTTCGGATTAACTGGAAGAAAAACTAAGCAAAGAAGAGGCAATTTATATGAAAAGTGTAACTACTTTTCTAGGATTCTCCTCAATTATTCATTACTGACAAATGACACAGATCAACATAGGTGATTTCTTATTGTTCAAAGGGAAGTAATTTCTTTACTGAAAATGCACATTTCGAAACCATGCTGCTAATCATTTCAGAAGCTAGTCTACTTTATAAATTTTGTGTCAATTTATTATATGTATGTGGTGTGTGTGTGTGTGTATATATATACATTAAACTTGCTGTACTAGTTTTGCATTTGTGAATTGTTGAGGAATAAAGGTTAATAGAACTGCTTAGCAGATTAACTGCAAATATATATAGTAATATTTCATCATAATCAATTCTGTTCCATGGCTATTAGTGTCACAAAGTAGATTCCCCTTGGAATAATGTCACAAAGAAGATTCCCCTTGGAGTGCATCCCAGGGATATATTACTTAATATACATATTGAAGGGGTTGGGTGTTGTGGATTCATAATCCAAAAATATAGTCAAGGACAGCTCCATTTTGATGGGAAAACAATGCTAAAGGCATTAAGTAATGTTAAAATTCATTTGAAAAGTACCACGGTGTTTTAAAGTAACTGACATGGCACTGTCATTTTCTGGTTTAAAACAAAAAATTCACATTTGGCAACTCATTAAATTCCCAGGCCTTTTCTAGGGCCATTGTTTCTTTCCATACCTAAAAAGCATTCAAAAGCATCTCTACTTGGTCGAGAGCCACGAGGCTGACATCAATCTTTTTTCACTATTCATAATAGATATTTAAAGCTGGGACTATGCCTGGAAACCTTTGACTATATTGCCTTTTATTGGTTTCTAACTTTGGGCTCTTGGAGATACAAAATACCTTTTTCCCAGTCTATTTTCTTTCAGAGCTTTACAAAATGCATCGTTCAGTTAATTCACTTATTATATAAAAGTGTTTCATGTTTACCATTTATGTACCAGGCACTGACCTAGGTATAATAAATAAATAAATAAAAGAACACTTCTACTTTGGAAGAAGTCACAATTCAATGAGGCAGAAAGAAACAGAAATATAAACCATCATCATCTTGTGTCGTGGTGCCATGGGAACTATCAGAAACAATTATGTTATAGAAATGTGATTAACTACACAACCTGTCCAAATACGTATAGAGACTCAGTCAGAAATAACAACAAATTCTACCTGAAGGAATGTAGAGAAGGATACTTTACCTGAGTTTAGAAAGTGAGTACTGTTCCAGGTAGAGGGAACAGCAAATACTTGTAGGTGTAAGAGAACAAAGTATATTTAGGAAACTGCAAAGAGCTATCTATTAGAGCGACATATGGGAGTATTGGTCTTAAAAGCAATGAAGATCCACCAGGGACTTTGGTAGATAACAGGTCTATATATTATTAGAATGTTAACTTGTTTGGTAAACAATTTTAGTTGACAACCTACTGTGCCCAGCCTTTTGTTAGAAGACAAACAATTGATTGTGACCAAAACACAGAGATTGTCCTCATGGGGAAGACAAATATTCAACAAATAATAATAATTAAATAATAATTACATGTGTACAATATTAGATGGTGAACCGAATCAACAGAACTCAGTTTTCATATGTAATAAAAATATTTATATTTATGTTTTCTAATTTTGATAGAATCATTACTTGAAACTTTTACTATTTTTCTTCTATTTATATCTACACTACATAATTCTTTCTACTGTAGCTTAATAATATTTGAGGTCAAATATCCTCACTTTTTTCATAACTCTTTGACTTTTAAATATTTATATTATTGCAAGTAAACCATTACGTATTTGTGAAGACCTACATATCCATACTATTCAACTCCTAAAATCATGTTCACAACACATCCCTGTATTAATTCAAGTCCTATTTATACATAATTAAAGGTTTGGGGTTTTCTTTGTAAAATCATTTTTTGTTATATATTTTAATAGGCTACTGTGATATTGGAGATTTAATTATATACACATCACATAAAACTATTTAAAGCACATAATTATAAGGTCCTGTGGTTCACAGAGGTAGGTGAAGAATGTTAAACTAACAATTGTAAAAATTTAATTATCAAATTGAAATATTTCAAACTCAAATATTTCTTCTTACTAAAATATTATATTGGAGTAGTTACTCACAGATTCATGATACTAAGTTATTCTATTTTTTATTCTATCTTAACCAGATTATCTTTTTTAGAACTAAATTTGGATATTTCCTTAATTTGCCAATATCTTCTTAGTGACTACTTTGGGATTGTTAGACATACTTTTATTAGTTATGTTAATATATTTTAATGTGTTCTAATAAACTTGACTTCTTTATTCATTATTTTATTCTTATTCTATTCTTTTTTTAACTTTTATTTTAAACTTTTATTTTGAGTTCAGGAGTACAGGTGCAGGTTTGTTACATAGGCAAAATTGTGTCATGGGAGTTTGTTGTACAGATTATTGCATCACCCAGGTATATTGAGCCCAGGACCCATTAGTTATTTCTCCTGATCTTCTCCTTCCTCCCACCCTCTGGCCTCTGACAGGCCCCAGTGTATGTTGTTCCCCTCTATGCATACAATGTATTCTCATCATTTAGCTCCCACTTATAAGGAAAAGGACATAGGCACAAGCAAAGATTTCATGACAGAGACACCAAAAGCAATTGCAACAAAAGTAAAAATTGACAAATGGGATTTCATTAAACTTAGGAGCTTCTGAACAGCAAAAGGAACTATCAACAGAGGAATCAACCTACAAAATGAGAGAAATTTTTTGCAAACTATGTATCTGACAAAGGTGTACTATCTAGCATCTATAAGGAACCTAAACAAATTTACAAGAGAAAAACAACCCCATAAAAAGTGGGCAAAGGACATGAACAGAAAATTTTCAAAAGAAGAAAAAAGCACACGAAATAAAGCTCAACATCACTGATCACTAGAGAAATGCAAATCAAAATTACAATGAAATACCCTCTCATAGCAGTCAGAATGGCTATTACTAAACTCATGCCTGTAATCCAGCCCTTTGGGAGACTGAGGTGGGTGGTGGATCATGAGGTCAGGAATTCGAGACCAGCCTGGCCAATATAGTGAAACCCCGTCTCTACTAAAAATACAAAAATTAGCCGGACATGATGGCACGCACCTGTAGTCCCAGAAACTAGGGAGGATGAGGTAGGAGAATCGCTTGAACCCAGGATGCTAAGGTTGCAGTGAGCTGAGATCACGCCACTGTACTCCACTTGGGCAACAAAGCGAGACTTCCTCACAAAACACACACACACACACACACACACACACACACACACACACAGATGCTAGAGAGGTTGCAGAGGAAAAGGATCGTTTATATACTTGGTTGTAGTTTATATACTTGGTAGTAGTGTAAATTAGTTCAACCACTGTGGAAGACAATGTAGTGATTCCTCTTATTCTATTTATTTAAAATCTTTTTTTACTTTAAATTCCAGGATGCATGTGCAGAATGTGCATGTTTGTTACATAGGTAAACATGAATCATGGTGGTTCACTGCACCTAGTCATATAGGCTTTAAGCCCTGCATGCATTAGGTATTTGTCCTAATACTCTCCCTCTCCTTGTCCCCCACCCCTGATAGGCTCTGGTGTGTGAAGTTTCCCTCCCTGTGTCCATGTTTTCTTATTGTTCAACTCCCACTTATGAGTGAGAATATGTGGTTTTCTGTTGTGTTTTGTTGCAGCATTGTTTACAATAGCAAAGCCATGGGAGCAACCTAAAGGCTCATCAATGACAGACTGGATAAAGAAAACGTGGTACATACACACCATGGAATACTATGCAGCCATAACAAGAAATGAGATCATGTTCTTTGCAGGGACATGGATGAGGCTGGAAGCCATCATCCTCAGCAAATTATTCTATTATTGAATCCTTTCATTTATATCACTATGCTTTTACTTAAACATAAATAGATTAATACAACCTTAGCTTGTGATTTTTTAGAAACCAGGGTTTACTACTTCTCACTTCAGATTCATAGATGACAGTCCATTTTAGTTGAAATTTAGTTTTATCTTTTCAATTATTTACTTTTTTCCTATTAAATAAGTGAACATCACTTCTCTTGATCTTTTTTCTCTCCTGATTTCTATTTTCATATTTTGCTTTGCAAGTCACATTATACTGTTGTTCCTGTAAACCACTATACATCATGAACTAGTGTGGATGAAACAAAAATTAAAAATACTATGTCCTAAACACAATTTTTCCATTAAATAACTGTGTGACATTTGAAAAGCATTTCGACTGATCTTTAATTTTATTCGTATTCATATTAAAAAAGTGAAACTGAATTATTTCTTACTTCCAAAATTAAAGACACTTTAATCTTGAACTTTCCATCTCTAGAACTGGGAGATAATAAATTTCTATTGTTTACACCCAGTCTGCAGTATTGTATATCAGACTGAGCAGACTAAGACAGTAACCAAAGATGCATACTTTAAGGCAAAATTGGTCTTCGTAGTTGACTTTTTGAATTAGTTGAAAATAACACCAACATATTATAAGAGCTATAGCTCATACAGTTTTATATTTTCCGCTTTCCTAATGAAATTCACATACAAATCTGCTCTCAAACAAATGACACTGCTTTTTTGGATTTTTTTTGGTGAACTTTCTTTATTCCATTTGATATTTAAATATGGCTCGGTGTTTCTCAGGTGTGTTCTCACTCTTCACAGAACCTCAATTCAATTTAATTCACTTCATGATTTTAGCTTTAATCTACATGTTGATAATGTCTAATTCTTTATTGTTAGTTGACATATCTCCTAAACTGAAATCCAGCTCAAAAAACTGCTTGCTTAGACGCACATTTGGTTGTTTTCTGAACATTTATATGTGTACATGTTCAAAATTAGGCTCATTATCTTCCTCTGCATATGGGCTCATCCCTCTGTTTGTTTTTCCAGGGAACTGTATCATCATCTATCTAATTTACTATGTTTGAGACATCTTCATCAGCCTTGATTTACTCTGGTTCAACTGCTGGATCTAATAACTAAGCCCAGCACAGTTGAACCCGTAAGCATCTCTCCAATTTTATCACTCTCTACTGCATCTACCACAATTTAGGCCCATCATCTCTTATGTTACAAGCATTTCTACTTTCTGTTTCATTCCACCTGCCCCTACATTAATTCATCACAGTATAGCAAGAAAGAGCTTTCTATATTCCAATTTTGACATTTCAATACATCCCTACTGCCACAAAGTAATGTTCATATGCTTTAATGAGGTTGATAAGATGGTTCATGATCTTCCTTAGTTTATCTTTTTCTCCTATTTTAATTCTTACTACTCTTTCATTTTAGGTGTGCTCAAATTATGTTGAAATAATTCTAGTATCTTAAATAAGCAACAGTAATAATGACAGCAAACACTGCAACAATAATTATAATAGCATATTTATTGGTCACTTACTTTGGGCTAGGAATTGCACAAAACATACACACATACATATATATGCATAGCAAATCTCTAAAACAAATTTGAGATAGATATTATTATTAGAGATTATACAAGTATTTGAAATAAAATGACTTTTACAAAATAGTTCAGCACCAGAATTCAAATCCAGGTCTACCTGACACGAAAATCCCGTGGGTACTTTTGCCTCTGTGCCTTATATATTATACTTTCCTCTATATAGAAATGTCCAACTCCCTTTTTACGTCCTTAACTCTTACATAGTTCTTAAGGCCTCAACTTAGACATCAATGCCAGGAATATGCCTTCCATGGTAATTCCTCCTGTTAACAAATACTGACTTAAATCCTCTTTCCATGCAATTTAGAGGAAAGACTTTATTTCCTCTATTATACATTCACTATATATAATAAATAAATTTTAAAATCTATGTGTATGTGTGTATGTATGAATGTGGAACAAAAACATTTATTTTAATACATTTTATAATTGTTTACTGTTTAAATTTCACCCTGTTTTAATACTGTTTTATTGATTTAAACTCTTTTGCTTCGATATTCCTTAATTAAAATGTATTAGTGGTCAATATTTCCTTGAAAGCTAGTCTAAGATGTATTTATTCATGAATAATTGCTTTGTAGATAATAGTAAGGTAAAACAATCAACCAGCTGCAAATTAGAACTCTATTGGGATATTTTAGAACATTTTTTTTTTGTCCATATAGTCAATTGGAAATCAACCCAGATAATGACAAATTTTATAAATTGATACTGATATAACTTTGGGTTATTTTATTAAATGCCCATGTGGCCCAGATTCATTTCTATATTCTCTTTCTCTCTTCCCAAGTTCTTACACTGTTTCATAACCTATAAGACTAGCAACATTTGCATTTTTCAAAGGAAGTTTTGCTCTTTGATACCAATATGGCTATATACAACAAATATTCTATGACACTTCTTTAAAAATACCACTAATTAGATGACACTTAAGGTGAAATAATTGTTTTATAAAAGCAGAGCATAATATTATCTCTTTAATTTTCAGTAGTAACAATACTATATTAAAAATTTTTAATTATACTAATAGACTTGTAGCACATAGAAGACTGAGTTGAATAAATATATCTAAAGCATATATATCATGAAGGGAACTGAGACACTGATTAGTGTTTAACATAGAAGGTTGAATATGCATGCTAAAATTTTAGTTGTTAACATGTAAAAATAGAATGTGTGAATTTAAAACCCGTTAAAAGAATAAATAAAACTAAAAAAAAAGGTATGAAAGAAAGAAAGTGAAGCAAATAAACCATACAAAGTAGAAATTAATGAGTAATATGCTAGAAATATATCAAATATATATTTAACTTGATAATAAAAGAAAAAAATAATAATTTGCTTTTCAAAAAGTCTAATGATCTTTTACAGGAGATATACATAAAATATAATGTTAACATAATTTTATAAAGTTTTTGAATAAAAAAGATGAAAAGGAAAAAGAAAATATTAACCAGAATAATATTATGGCAGCACAACTAATGTAGAAAATAAGGCAATAGTGATAAAGTGTGTCATTACTTTATAATACAGAATAATTATTCTGGAAAAAATGAAAAACTATATGCCAGGTNATGTGGAACAAAAACATTTATTTTAATACATTTTATAATTGTTTACTGTTTAAATTTCACCCTGTTTTAATACTGTTTTATTGATTTAAACTCTTTTGCTTCGATATTCCTTAATTAAAATGTATTAGTGGTCAATATTTCCTTGAAAGCTAGTCTAAGATGTATTTATTCATGAATAATTGCTTTGTAGATAATAGTAAGGTAAAACAATCAACCAGCTGCAAATTAGAACTCTATTGGGATATTTTAGAACATTTTTTTTTTGTCCATATAGTCAATTGGAAATCAACCCAGATAATGACAAATTTTATAAATTGATACTGATATAACTTTGGGTTATTTTATTAAATGCCCATGTGGCCCAGATTCATTTCTATATTCTCTTTCTCTCTTCCCAAGTTCTTACACTGTTTCATAACCTATAAGACTAGCAACATTTGCATTTTCAAAGGAAGTTTTGCTCTTTGATACCAATATGGCTATATACAACAAATATTCTATGACACTTCTTTAAAATACCACTAATTAGATGACACTTAAGGTGAAATAATTGTTTTATAAAAGCAGAGCATAATATTATCTCTTTAATTTTCAGTAGTAACAATACTATATTAAAATTTTAATTATACTAATAGACTTGTAGCACATAGAAGACTGAGTTGAATAAATATATCTAAAGCATATATATCATGAAGGGAACTGAGACACTGATTAGTGTTTAACATAGAAGGTTGAATATGCATGCTAAAATTTTAGTTGTTAACATGTAAAATAGAATGTGTGAATTTAAAACCCGTTAAAAGAATAAATAAAACTAAAAAAAAAGGTATGAAAGAAAGAAAGTGAAGCAAATAAACCATACAAAGTAGAAATTAATGAGTAATATGCTAGAAATATATCAAATATATATTTAACTTGATAATAAAAGAAAAAAATAATAATTTGCTTTTCAAAAGTCTAATGATCTTTTACAGGAGATATACATAAAATATAATGTTAACATAATTTTATAAAGTTTTGAATAAAAAAGATGAAAAGGAAAAGAAAATATTAACCAGAATAATATTATGGCAGCACAACTAATGTAGAAAATAAGGCAATAGTGATAAAGTGTGTCATTACTTTATAATACAGAATAATTATTCTGGAAAAAATGAAAAACTATATGCCAGGTCGTGTTCTTTAATCACTTGACGTGTATTATCTTAATTAATCCTAAAAGCACCCCTACGCTTTAGGTACCATTAATATTCCCATTTTGTAGTTAATGTAGCTAAAGGTCAGAAAGTTTAAGCAATTTGCCTATTATTACACATTATTATATGATGGCTATATATATACTATAAACATTAGTACACAGTATCAAAATTGGCTCAAGAGGAAATAGTAGACATGAATAGAATAATAATTCAATAAAATTAAATGAGAGTCAAAACTGTAGAAAGAAACATGTAGACAGTTTACAGAGAACGTTTACCAAATTACCTAGGAAAGAAAAAATCTGTTTCATGTGGCTAACATAATCCTAACCGTAAAACTGGTTAACACCATAGGAGAAAGGACATTTAGCTAATCTCATTTATGATTATAAATCTTATTTATAAACATATTCAAAAATCTTAAATATTAGCAAGATCATTCTTAATTGTATTTATCACAGAAATATCGGTAAAATTTGATGTTTGGAAATTGAGTACTATATTTAGCCACATTAAGATAAAAGATACAAAAAACCACAAATACAGATGACAAATCAACGCAGACAGAAAATAACATTCACACATTTCAATACCTGTTTATAATTAAGATGGAAGGCTTGCTATATGCGAGCTTAATACATAAAAATCAGTAATATGTGTACATATGTTCATACCATCAATATTCATTTAGACAAAAAAGAAGAAAAAAATCGTTCATAAAACAAGATTCCATAAAAAATTCAGGGCCAAATTAAATAAAATAAATTCAAAACTATTAGAAAAAAATAGAATTATTTTATTGAAGTTCTTAAGAAAAATACCTAAATAATTGAAACAATTTCTGTGGTCACAGATAAAGATATTCATTATTGTAAAGCAGAAACTCCCACCCCATATCAATTTATAAATGTAATGCAATGATTACATAAAGATTATGTTATGGAATTCAGCTTATTAATTTTAATTTATTAATTTTATAATTCATATAAAAGAATAAATTGCCAAAATAATAAGACCAACTTGAAAAAAGAGGAGTAGAAGGACTTGCCCTATTAAATATCAAATTTCTTATAAACGTATAATACTAAATTATTTTCAAATAATCGGAAATCCACACATACATGAATCACTTGTAAAAGCTAACATTTATAGGGTGCTTACCATAGCCTAGTTACTTTTCTTCATGCTTTGTGAAAATTAACTCCAATATTCAGAGAAATCCTATGAAGCATATGAGGATTACAAGCAAGGAAACAGAACTGGAGTATTTAGGAAACTGTCAAGATTCCTTAGCTATTAAGTAATTGAGCTGATTTTCAAATCCAGACAGTCTAGCTCATGGTATTAACCAATGTGCCTTAAATACCAGTTGACTTAACTGTCATTGAAACCTCCAGTAATCTAATTCTTCTCAAATTACTCGATATTTGTAAATCAACAGATGGAATCTAATCCTCTCTGAAGAAATATATCTGCTAGATTTCTTCGATTTTCTAGGATTATTATGTATTGTTGATTATCGTTATTACCACCCTTCTTTTGACAATCTGTTCTCTTGTTTTGCTATGAGTTTATAATCATTTGTTTTATCTCATTCTGAATATGGCTCTGTTTCTACAGTGAGCCTGGCCAATATTCCCATTTATTTCTGCTGCCAATAATGAAGAGTTAGAAAGATGCTATTTACACATGTTATTATTTAAAATGTAAATAGTTAGCCACAGCTGCTGCAATTTTCCCAATTGTAAGAAAGCGAAATGAGGTGGGGAAATGGGGGCACAACTACATCTATCAATTCTCTAGGCATTCAGAATAAAATATGAAAGAAAAAAAAAAAACGAGAAATAATAATTTGCTTCCAGGACACTAAACTTTGAATTGAATAAGCCCATGTAAATCCCAGCTACACTTAATATATACAATAAGTCATAATCATAAGATAGGCTTGGAATTAGTAATTTAAAAGTTTACACTTTCATAAGAGTTTTCAGAAATATTCTGTTTAACTTCCCCATATAAACAGTTGGCAAACTGAAGAAACAAAGTGCAAGATATAATTTCTTCAGTTTCAGGAAAGGTGACTCATATGCATTTTAGCAAGTAACTTTGAACCACTTAAAATTAGGTGAGTAAAATATGTATTAAACATATTTTCTTCAATTTAATGCTTATGAGATGAATCCATGTTAATATGTGACTCTAGTTCATTCATTTTCACTGTGCATTATATTCAACTTTATGAATACACCAAAATTTATATATCCATTGTGCTATTAATAGATATGTTGATTGTTTCCTCTTTAAAAGTTTTAGATTTTTTGGCTGTTATGAACAACGCACTTTCCAACAATCTTTAAAGTTTATTCATGGGAACACATAAAGATACCATTAAAGTTTTAAAACAACAAAATAATACATTGTTAATAGTGCATATATCTAGCAAAATTATAAGTAAATATATTGGGAGGAAAATCATCAAAGTCAGGATGTCAGTCATCCCTAGGAAAGGAAGGGTACATCGGGGATTTTAACTACATTGTTCATGTTTTATAATTAAAGTAGGTTTTGTGTGTGTGTGTGTGTGTGTGTGTGTATGTGTGTCTTATTGCTGTACATTTTTTATGTTTCCAATACTCCATCAAATTACAAAAGTGTAGTAAAACATGAATGTAACAATAGTCTAAAGGAAAAAATATTTTCCCATTAGAGATTCTGTAAAAATGACTCAGGAAACTGTCTTTTTTTGTTAGATTATTTGGTAACATCGTTGGTTGCATGTCACTATTTGTGATAAATAGCTCCTAAAACAAAAACCCAATGATTGCCTCTATCTGATAGTCATGTCTTGGTATAAGTTTTTCCCTTTGAATGTGGGCTGGACCTACTGACTCACTTCTAACAAACAGAATACAGCAGAAGTGATAGAATTTCATCTCAAAAATTATGTTACAAAGGCAGTGTGGCTTCCTTCTTGGGTGTCCACTATTGCTCTCTTGCTTGCTTGCTCTAAGAGAAGGTACTTACTATGTTGTGCACTGCCACATGGCAAGGAACGGATATTTCTGGCAAACAGGCTGTGAGGGAACAGCACTTGAAGCCCACCAACAATCATGTGAGTAAGCTTGAAAGTGAATCTGCCCTGAGTCAAACTTCTCCTAGATGACAGATTTATGACAGCCTCACGTGAGACTCTAAACAGGAGACCTAGCTAAGCCATGAAGGGATTCTGTACGCACATAAGCTGTGAGATAATAAATGTTGGTTATTTGAAGTCATAAAACTTTGGGGTAATTTGTTCCACAGTAATAAATAAGATTCTCTTCTTAGGAAAATACTATAAACTGGGCTATGAAATGTAAAAAATGTTTCTAGAAGTAAAATTACAAAGAACAAAAATGAAATAGTCTTGATATATTCAAAAGATGATTACAGGAGATTCATTTCTAGCATGTCAGAGCAAGGAAATAAAAAAAAAAATTCTCAAATATTCTCCCCAGAAGAAAACCAACATTCCAATATCCTGGAGAAGGAGCGTAAACATACAACAAGCTGTTGTGTGAACATTTATTCACAAAATTTACTGAACTTCAAGTAAAAGCAGGAAAAAATGTGTAGTGTTTATGCTTGTGGCTACTCCTCTACCCCAATCAGATTTTGTCTGTATAGTAGTCTAAGCAGTCCTTAGAAACAAGAAGCTTTGCTGTTGTTGTTGGAGACAGCTTACTTAATTTGAGATATTTTTCAGTTAACAACAAGCAGACAAGAGAGCCAACAGCTCTGGTATCCTGAGATTGCAACTCCGATCTCACTCTATCCTGTGGCACATATTCTCTCTCTTCCCCCTACCCCTTTTTCACCCCAGTGTCCCCTCCCAAACCCCTCCTCTGGCTTATATAGAAATACCCATACATGCTCAGCCACAAACACACACTAAAGTATATGAACAATTTTATCAGTGCTGCCACTGCAATCCCTCACACTTCAGGGACAATTTAGAGCCATCATGTTGCTCTTTTGTGAAAAGATTCCTCCCAGAGTGACTTGACAAGAAACCACAGCGATTACTGCCCCACAGCCATGGAACATAGTAGGTTTAAGTACCTCTGCTTAAGAATCATAAGATAAAGGTGAAAAATACTACTTATGGCAACCACAGCTGCTGATACCGAGTCAGCTGTCATTTCTATTCCTCATAAAAAAAATTGAGATATTCTGAATCCATTTACTTTTCCTCCTCCCCATCACCTTTTAAACAAAAATGCTGTCATTGATTTGCAGGTTTCATGATGACTGAAAGCATGCTTTTGCTGTTAGACAAACAATCATCATTTAAAAGTTTAATCCCATAATTGTTTCCTAAATCATAAAAACAAATCGTAAATTTCAATGTATATTTAAATTATTAATGTGACAGACAGAACTTAGATACATGATTTTTGAAGAGTACAGACTTAAAGAGGTATTTAATCACTTTGTCAGGTAGGAGATGGACTTAATACATCTAAAATCATTTTTGGTGGTCTTTCTCACTGAGGTGGTGATAATTAACACCTAAAAGATACCTTCATGTAGCAATAAAAAGAAATAATGAGGCTGTGTTACAATGCCCTAGTAAAAAGTCACTCTTTTGATTACTTCTCCAGAATTTGTCTGCCAAATCCCATCATTTCTCTCATTTATCTGTCACTTTAGCTGTAGGACAGTGGTAGCATCTTACAGAAGTGCTCAGGTTCCTGGCTGTTTACTAAACAGTCCATGATAAATTCAAATCAAATCTGTCACTACACCCAAAATGAGGCTAGAGTTAATTTAGTTGTGTAAATTGAAACATGCCAGATCTTCCTTTTGTTTCCATATAGTTCCTGGACATGGCCACTTTGCTGATCTAGGAGTTGAAACCTAATTACCCTTTGCAATGCTGCTGTGGTAAAACAGCATGAATGTGTAACCAGTCTCAGTGACAGCAATACACACAGCCTCCCAGGACAGAAAGCCAGATTAAAATCAATGACTTGGGTCGAAGGGCCTTCTTGTCCTTTGGGCTGAAATATTAGAAAGTCAGGACATGTTGTATTATATAAACAGATCGACCTTCAAGGTATGTGTCCTTTGGAATTTTTCTTATAATCTCCAGAAGAAATATAAAAACAGCAAATTCAATTAAGTTACTTCACAGATTGTCTTGAATGGTCAAAGTTCCCAGATACAGACCTTAAAACATGATCTTTGGCTATGTAAAAATAACAACAACAACAAGAAAATAAAAGCAAAAGTGTATCTCTGCAAGGTTGCCATACCTGTACAACATTATGCAACATTTAGTTTCATAATGTTCAGAAAATCATGATCCCATATAAACTATTGGGTCTTTTTCTTTCCTCTCTTAATAACAGAAATATTTCCAGGGGTGGGGATACAAAAGAGAAAGTAGCTCACTATGGAACTAAATCAATTTGCATTTCACATCCATAGTTGAATACAACTATAACTGGCAGGGGTAATATAGTGGAAAAACCAATATGGAGACTTGTATGTGCACTGGATTTTCAATCTTATTACACTACCTTGTTTGAAACAATATAGTTAGAGGTCAGCTAGTGCAGTTTTTTTCTCCGCATAAGCTCAGGTTTTCAAGAGACATTCATTCATTCAACTGTTTGAAAATGCATCAAGTTGAGACTTGCCCTATGGTTGTTACATTAGATTTAGGGAAGGATAGTTTTTCAACTGAATGTTAAATTTTTTTAAGATCAAAAAAGACTTGTAGCATCATGAATTTAGCCACTCCAACATACATACCTATATATACATATCTCTGTGTGTGTGTGTGTGTGTGTGTGTGTGTGTGTGTGTGAGAGAGGGAGAGAGAGAGAGAGAGAGAGAGAGAGAGAGAGCGCGCTCAAGTACGTGTCTATTTTCCCCTCAGGACTACAATCTCATGCATATTAGCACTTCAAAATTTGAAAACAATGTGGAGACCCTAGAAACCTACCATAATGTTCTTAAATATGCTTCTTTTATACATCTATATTTTTAAAGACTCAATAAAATTAACTAGTATCATTTATTTCATTTTAAGAAAGCAAAAATTTCTTCCTACAAAATACATTAACTTCTGAATATATGCATTTAGGACATATATCTCATATATATTCACACACACACACACATATATATATGAAAATTCTAGAAGTATTATCACCAATTCTTATAGTATCCATTATTAGAAAAGGCTATCTTAGGGCTATCTTTATATTCTCAAAAAGTTTTAGTTATCACATCTGTTGTTTTAACATCTTGATTTGATTAGGTATTGATTAACTACTTTTCAAATGAAATTATTTACTAGAAAATGACACTAAGTCCATGAAAACAAAAGATTATCAAAATAAGAATAATATAAACTTTCCCACTAATAATGACTTGCTACTTTTCTACCCATTTTTTCATCGACTGGCCAATCTTTGCAATTAATGGACATATCATAGTTAAATAATAAATCTCCTGATGTACCACAGTCTGAAAAGAGTAATACTGCATATCCATTTTTTAGCTTTTCTTCTTAGAGTTAGAACAGAGTAAATGAACCCACCCATGGTGAGAACATAGGGAGGGAATTTCGAGGCAGAAAAAACTGGATGCTAATCAAGTGCAGAATACTACAGCTCATGTAAATGAGAAAAACCATCCCAGATAATGAGTAACTGAATGCTTGCACCTTAGTGAGCATATTGGAGAAAACAACCACCCTAGCCAAGCAACTAATGAAGCCTCTACATTTAAAATCTAAACTGTGCTCAAGTACAGACATTAAGAACTTTCTGCAATTAGTACTTGATAATAAGGGCAAGAAAATGACAATTGCAGTGGAGATAAGTGTGAGATGGACTGAGAGAAATTTGTGACAGACAAGAAGAGCAACAATTGCTTTTCTAATTCTTTGAAAAGATGTGTGGGGCCGAATGAGGTGGCTCATACCTGTAAGCTCAGAAAGTGTGAGATGGACTAAGAGAAATTTGGGACAGACAGGAAGAAAAACAATTGCTTTTCTAATTCTTTGAAAAGAGGTATGGGGCCGAAAGAGGTGACTCATGCCTGTAAGCCCAGAAGTTTGGGAGGCTAATGTGGGTGGATTGCTTGAGCTCAGGAGTTGGAGACCAGCCTGGGCAACATGGCAAAACCCCATCTCTACAAAATATACAAAAATTAGCCTGGTCTGGTGGCACGCAGTTGTGGTCCCAGCTACTTGGGAGGCTGAGGCATGGAAATTGCTTGAACCTAGGGGCAGAGGCTGTAGTGAAGTGAGATCACCCCATTGCAGTCCATCCTGGGTGACAGAAGGAGACCCTGTCTCAAAAATAAAATAAATAAATAAAAATAAACAAGCTATGGGAACAATAGTATATCTTCAGAATATATTTAGACTTTATTGTACAAAACTCTCTTGAATTTAGCTATAAAACAAGTTATACAGAATTATTATTTTATAGAATGCGTTCAATCATTCTCAGAGTTATTAAATGTGTTAGTTAAATAGGCCAACAATGTATGCTTGTTAACTTCAGCAAGGGTGTCTTCTAACCAGTCATGTGTAAAAACAGATTGATATTCACTGTTACAGACCTCCTTCCCAAAAACTCACTGGTGGTGCAGGCCTGTGTTCAAAGGCAAGTGCTAGCAATACAGTTTTCATGTAAACCTCCCGTGAGAGCTATCTGAATCCCATTGGAAACCTATCATTGTATTGGTATTGCTTAAAAATCCCAAGTTCAGGAAACCTTTTTATTCTTAAGTTATTTGGTAAAATTCCTAAGCATACTTTAAGTATTATCTTTCTTGGAAAACTGTCTCAGTCCTCTTCAAAAGAGTAAGATTTCAGTAATCGAATGCAACCTTATTTATCCTGTGTAATAACTAGATTCCAGGCAGGATCTGTCATAATAGCAACAGCAACAGCAGAAACAGCAACTAAAATTGTTTGGCATTGAATGTAGCATTTTACCATATTATATTGTTTAATACCTGTCATCACATTGTATGGTAGCTACCATACCACTATTAACTACTTTAATATCTGGAACCTTACCTGTTGTCTCATAGATGGAGTAGATTAGGAATCAGACCCATCTGTCCCAGAGTCTGGGATCTTAACCATGTGACTATATAATACTTCCTCATTATTCCAAATTTTTTGGCAGTAGCCTAAGAACTTTCTGAAGATGTTGAATATGTCATCCTGTTTATCTTTTATCTCTCAATGTATAAGATGGGGAAGTGGTGGTTTTCACGATACCTATCATGGGGAAATGCTTTAAATAGAAAAATGCACATAAAGGACTTAGCACACTAGCGTTCTCATATTAGCCGACAGAAAGCTACTAATTAGTGTCTGCAAAGTCAGTGAATTATGGCATTATTTAAGGTGTCCTAGCCTGGATTCACAGCCTACCTAGAGCTCAGAGAACGATAAAATTGTACCCCTTTCTTAGGGTGCTTTTCAGTGGCTTCCTTCAGACAGCTACTGAAAATGCCATTTGTCACTTCTTGTTTATTATAAAATTACATTAAACATGCTATAACTATAAAAGACAGTAGGAAAAAGATTTCCTATAGTGGTCTTCAATTAATTTAGTCTTACGGTATAGTTATTAAATGGTCAGACTTACCTCTTTAGCCACTAAGATCAAAAGCAAAATAAATTTTCTGAAGTCTCTTTAGCACAAGTAACTGAAAAATCAGTTCCCCAGCATTATATCTCAAAGAGGTGTATAAGAAATATTTTCACATATTTCCCATAATTATATTTCTATTTTACTACAATGTATCCTAAATAGCAAAATGGCATTCTGGTAATAGTGTTGAAGTTTAACTGAAAGGGATTTTCTAGACACAGCAACAATGCTCTTAAATATTTTGAGACACAAGACTGATTTAATTAAATAACAACAGATTCAGAAGGTTCAGGCTTAAGTTCATCCAGAAGAATGTGGGTCATTCATTTTCCATTTTTCTTCTGCTGACTCACCAATAATAAAGGCTTTTATCAAAAAGTACTTTCAAAGCAGCTTCATTTTAGATGTATATATAACATAGACACATTTAATCATCAGTAGGTTTTCAATGAAGAATTGCAGTTAACTCACCCAATTTGAGAGAGATAGGTAACTCACCCAGTTTGAGAGAGATAGGTATTATCCCTTTGCACAAGAGGAATAGTAAATTCTCATTCAACTAGGTTAACTGGACCCTTGGGCCCTCTCTAGGAAGCACAGTTTCAAGATAAGCACTTAGATCTGACAAAATAAAGCAATCAGCTAATAATAAACCAGGAAACAATAATAAAACTATAGTATTGAACTGAAGATTCAGATAAAGGAATGCCACAGAGATATGATGCTTTAAGTTATCCTAGAATTACAATTAGGAAGTTAAGTGAATCTCAATCTCTCTCTTTCTCTCTCACTCTCTCTTTCCCTGTCATAACTTTGCAAGATTATTACTATTATATTTGTTTATAAAAATAGGAAATCTGATTTTAAGGATACTTCATGCCTTTCTCACAGCCATTTAGCCAAAAAATGTAGACAGGACCAAATGCATTGTTTGTGTTCTCCATTACAATGTATCATTTTCTTACTTATTTTATATATTCTGGAATAATTGTATTATTAATGTATTTGATATAAATGCAAGTTCTCACTTTTTCTCTCCTCTGCATTAAGGTACAATTGTCATATTTAGGCATAAAATTCAGTGTATCTGTTAAATAATGATAGTACGTATTCTATTTAAAACCAGTGGCATAAAAATTTTTCTTCATTCAACTTCAAATTATATTCTTTTCATGCACACTTTACTTATATTTCAAGTTTCAATGATTGTATTTTGTTCTTTTAGTTTCCATCAAGGTTGGCAATACTTTTTAGATTTATTTAACTACCATGAAAAGCATCCTCTTTCAACAAAATTATTAATAATATTGCTATTCTACTAGAAAATAGAGAAAATATTCTTAAAACTCCAAGGAGCACTCTTAAGCCCTTAAATTATTTAAAATTTGCAAATACCTTTTATTAAAATATGAAGACATTAAGGCCCATCAGCTACTACATCTCAATGCAGGGAGTGTTGGATGTGTTTGATGAACTGGTTTTATTGGGCCATGGGAAAATGATAAAGAATTAATACAGGCTTACATCTACAAAGTTTAATCATCTTCCTATTAAGGTTTCTTTTGATATTCAAATCAAGAAATAACCTGGTGATGTGAAAAAAATGAAAGTCATATAAAAAGAGGTAAGTTCAAACAGTTCATTGACTTTTGTTGTGTATCTTAAATAGAAATTCAAAATGCTATTGCAACAGAGATTTAAAATTTGCTTAAGTTGGTAACTGACAATTGAAAGTCAGAAAGGCAGCTGAGGAATTTATAGATTACATATTCCCTTCAATCTGTGGATAACATCTTCAGTGCCTGAGAAGTGCATTTAGAGAAAGTCATCTAAAACCATGCCTAATAAAGAAAATAATTAAAAGCCACATTTGAAATAAAGTTAAAACTGACACAAAGAGAAAATGCAGCAAATTATGATTTTTGAGCATTCTAGTATCGACTAATTTTAATTTCATTTACATTTTAAATATATCCTATTTTGGCACTTACTCCAGGCATTTAGTCATATATACATATATATCACTACTTAAATAGTAAGCTTATAAGGAAGAATTTTCAAAACAAAGAGACATTTATATAACGACCTGGTAATCTACTTAATTTGTAAGAATATTGCAGTCATTTTAAAAAAGTGTTTTCTGCTTTTAGTTACTTGTTTTCAGGGAAAATGGAACTAGAATACCTTAAAATAAGCTAAATAATTTTCCCTTGAGTTGTAAAATTTATGTAAAGCACCAAACACATTGTATGAAGCAACTGGTACTCATTAAACGTATTATAGGAGAGCATAAGTAGCTGTAGTAGTAATAGTATGCAGGTTCTCAGTGATAAGAACCCTGGGATGAAGAAATCGTTATTTCCATTTATTATTTAAGAGAATGATGAAGAGGTTTTAAATACTTTAAGATTAAACAACTTCTAAGCATTGGAGCCAGAATTTTAAGTACTAGCTGCTTCCTAAGCTTATACTTTTTGCAGTGATTTAACACTACCCACTAACTTTATATAACATCAGGTCCCACAACCTACATTATAATATAAACAGATGAATAGTGGCATAACCCTAAAAAGTTAATGTATAAGAACTTCACATTTTAAGAAGTTAAAAATTATTTCATTATTTAAAAGTATCTTCTCAATTTAGGATTCATGCAGCATCATTTACAACATAGGCATTATTTTTCTTAATTTTAGGTTCAAAGAGTATGTGTAGGTTTGTTACACAGGTAAACTGTGTGTTGCTGAGGCTTGGTATACGAATGAACCTATCACCAAGGTAGTGAGCCTAATACCCAATAGGTAGCCTTCCAATGCACACCCTCCTCCCCACTCTCTACCCTCAAGCAGTCCCCAGTCTATCGTTCCCTTCTTTGTGTCCATGTATATTCAGTGTTTAGCTGCCACTTATAAGTGAAAATATGCAGTATTTGGTTTTCTGTTCCTGTGTTAGTTCACTTCAGATAATGGTCTCCAGTTGCATTGATGTTGAGGCAAAGGACACGATTTCATTATTTTGTATGACTGCATAGTATTCCATGCTGTATATGTACCACATTTTCCTTATCCAATCCACCATTGATGGACATCTAGGTTGATTCCACGTCTTTGATACTGTGAATAGTTCTGTGATGAACACAAGAGTGCATGTGTCTATTTTTATAATACATAAAACATATTTCTAAGGGTTAATTGCTGCTATTGACTGAATTTTTATGTTCCCTCAAAATTTATATGTTGAAATCTTTTTTTTTTTTTTTTTTTTTTGAGACAGAGTCTCACTCTGTCGCCCAGGCTGGAGTGCAGTTGCCGGATCTCGGCTTACTGCAAGCTCCGCCTCCCGGGTTTACGCCATTCTCCTGCCTCAGCCTCCCGAGTAGCTGGGACTACAGGCGCCCGCCACCTCGCCCGGCTAGTTTTTTGTATTTTGTAGTAGAGACGGGGTTTCACCGGGTTAGCCAGGATGGTCTCGATCTCCTGACCTTGTGATCCGCCCGTCTCGGCCTCCCAAAGTGCTGGGATTAAAGGCTTGAGCCACCGCGCCCGGCCCTATATGTTGAAATCTTAACCCCAAATGATATGGTATCTGGAGGTGGAGCCCTTGGTCAACAATTAGGTAATGAGTGTGGAAGCCTTACGAATCGGATTAGTATCCTTTTAAGAGATAGATCCTTGCTGTCACTCTCTGTTCTCCACCATGTGAAGACAAAGCAAGAAGACAGCCATCTGCAAAGCAGAAAGTGCTCCGTGGCTCACCAGATACCATATCTTCCAGCACCTTCATCTTGGACTTCCCAGGCTCCAGAACTGCAAGAAATAAATGTTTGATATTTATGCCGCCCAGTCATCTATGGTATTATAATAGTAGCTTGATTGACTAAGACAACTGTCCCTCAAGAATTATCATATATTCTATACTACTTGATTCTTGAATAAAGAATATTATTATCAGGGTCTTTATTTTTAAAGTAGATATGAGTCCTTTGAATTTAAGTACTTTTTAGTATTTGCAACCTCAAGCAATATTTAGCACGACAATTGCCATGACTTAATAATGAATGATTTCTAGAATTCTTTTAAGTAATACGTGAGATATAGTGGAGTCAGCCAAGAAATTTCAGTGAGGTGAAGTGGTGAGGAAATGATTAAAAAAAAAAAAAAATCTTGGGAAACTATTGTTCTGCATTTACAAATAGGAAAAGAATTGTATAGGCGAGAAAATAACTGTGAAAAGTGGCTAGTAAGAATAATTCCTAGCAGGCAACGGTGGGCTAAGCCTGTAATCCCAGGCATTTGGGAACTGGAGATGGCGGAGTCACGGAGGTCAGGAGATCGGAGCCCATCTGACTAACCCGTGAAACTCCATCTCTACTAAAAAAAAACGAAAAAAAAAAAAAAAAAATACCCGGGCGAGTGGCGGTGCCTGAGTCCCAGCACTTCGGAGCTGAGGCAGGAGAAGGCGTAACTGGAGGCGGAGCTTGCAGTGAGGCTGAGATCCGGCCACTCCTCCAGCCTGGGGGACAGAGCGAGACTGGCGTCTCAAAAAAAAAAAAAAAAAAAAAAATTCCTGGTTTAGAATCACATTCACTGCCATACTGGCCAAGCACGACCACACACAGTAAATATAGAATACTATAGTTAGATAAATAATATATAATAATATAATTATACTATTATTTTATAATAATTATAATAATTGATTAATTTACAATAGTATAAATATTATAATATATATGTTGAGAAGTTGATATCATATAGCGAAATCATACTAATCACTTGAGATTATTTTAGCCTAAAATAAAACAATCATATATTAATGTGTTGTCAATGATATGCTTTAAAGCAACAAGAATTATTTTTTTTAACTCAGACATGTTTGTCAGAAATGTTCTTGTTGATGAATTTGAAACAACAAGATTAGAAAAAAGTACCATAGGCTGGGCACGGTCGCTCACACCTGTAATCCCAGAACTTTGGGAGGCCGAGGCGGGCAGATTACAAGGTCAGGGGTTCCAGACCAGCTTGACAAACAAGGTGAAACCCCATCTCTGCTAAAAATACAAAAATTAGCCGGCGTGGTGGCGCGTGCCTGCAATCCTAGCTTCTCAGGAGGCCGAGGTAGGAGAATCGCGTGAACTTGGGAGGCAGAGGTTGCAGCGAGCCAAGACTGTGCCACTGAACTCCAGCCTGGGCGACAGAGCTAGACTTCACCTCAAAAAAAAAAAAAAAAAAGATCTATTCATAGCCATACAATTATATCTCTAGCTACAGATATGTGCATATGTGCAATGTATGTATTGTCTTCATATATATGCATTGAATTACTTTTATGTGACCTAGTCCAAAACAAACTGGTCAAAACAATAATTTGTTTAAAATAGATCAAATGGTTAGTTTTTACTTTTTAAAATTCAGCTAGTGATATCCACTTTAACTTGCTTAAAAAAATGATTGAGGGCTGGACGCAGTGGCTCACGCCTGTAATCCCAGCTCTTTGGGAGGCCAAGGCGGGTGGATCACGGGGTCAGGAGATCGAGACCATCCTGGCTAACACAGTGAAACCCTGTCTCTACTAAAAATACAAAAAATTAACTGGGCGTAGTGGCAGGCGCCTGTACTCCCAGCTACTCAGGATGCTGAGGAAGGAGAATGGTATGAACCCGGGAGGCAGAGTTTGCAGTGAGCCGAAATCGTGCCACTGCACTCCAGCCTGGGTGACAGAACGAGACTCCGTTTCAAAAAAAAAAAAATTGATAAAATGATAGGATGAGTACTAGCTATAAATGAATAAAATTATGATGAAAAGATTGCAATGATGCTATGAATATTCTGTTAAAGCTTTCAACCAGATTCATTTATTTTATTTAGCAATGTTTTAAAATTTTATTTTATATGTCTTTTATTTTAAAGAGAATTAATTAGACATTTGGATGAAGAACAAACTCTCAAAATGATTGAAAGAGATGTGATGAATAATTTTATGTGTCAATTTGCCTAGGTTATGGTGCCCATTTGCCTGGTCAAACATTAATACTTGGAAGTTATTGTTTAGATGTGACTATATCTTAATCAATAAATGTTGAATAAAACATATTATTTTTAACAATGTGAACAAGCTTCAAGTTGAAAACTTTAAGAACAGAGACTGAGGTTTCCAGAAAAGAAGAAATTCTCTCCAAGACTGCACTATAAAAACTCTGCCTAAGTTTCCATCCTGCTGCTTTGTGAAATTAGGATTCAAGACTGAAACATTAATTCTTACCTAAATTTCCATCCTACTGACCTGCCTTACAAATTTCAGACTTGTCAGCTCCCACAATTGTGGGAGCCAATTTCTTAAAATAAATCTCCTCTCTCCCTCTCCTTCTCTCTCTCTATACATGTATATGTCATATATATAATTTGAAATAGTATTTTTACATCTGATTTTTTAAATAAAGACACATAAAACTTGATGTCTAGGTAACTTCCCATCTTCCAATTCAACATTCCAAAATTTTAGCTATTTATCCTAGGAACACTATTTCTTTAATTCAACAAAACATTATGACAAAGTTAAAGTGAGCATCTCTGAAAGAATAATAATAAAATGAGTTTTTAAAATATTCACTTTCTACTAATTTTTTGGTTTCACTAATTTGTCGCTTTGAAATCATAAACTCATCAGAAATGAAGATTGTAGTAAAATGTCAGTGCTAGAGTGGACCTGAGAAAAACGTCTTCCAACTCCCTCATTTCAAAGTGATTGTTGCTCTGAGGTCATACAAATAACATAACAGGATGAAGTCTACCAATAAGGTACTACATTGATATCATACTCAAAGAAAAACAATCATACATTATGTGGAATAAATATTAACAATAAGCAGACAGGTATTTATTACATAATTGACAAAAGATAAGGACAGTTTCTTCCTCCCCCTTTTTTTCAGCTTACAGAATAGTAATTCAGATCAATTTGTAAAGAATGTAAATATGAATTTGATTCTCAGAAGTTTTAGAACAACATAATGTATGACATTTCTACTTCATTGCAAGTTTTGGCTTAAATGGCTGACCAGTGGTAAAAAGCATCCTTAAGTAAATTTAAAAATATAAAACCATAATACGGATCTCAGTAATACAAAACACAGATAATATTTATAAGAACCCAGAAATAATACATAAACCAAATGCAATGAATAAGGGTAAATGAAAGAAAAAATTAGGAGACTGAAACAAAAAGACAGCTGATAATAGAGAAGAAATGGAAAAGAAAACAGAATACATGCTTCATATATATATATTTTTTTACTTATGTTTTATATGTTTATATATGTTTATTCTATATAGTAATAAGGATGACCAAAGAATGAAAAAGGAAGAAAGAACATAATAGTAGAGAAGCCTTAGCAAAAAAAAATCAATTGTTACCACCATATATAGCATTTTAAATTTATTTTTTGCTAAAGTAAAATGTAATCAAATGCAATAATAGAGCTAAAATAATTAGAAATATTTATTGAAGACAGAACAGAATGAACAAAACAATTTAAAAGAATATCATATTTCTAAAACTATTCTCTTTTTATAGAATAAATCTGTTTCATTGGAGGCAATCAAGAGTTTAATGCCATAATCAATATATCACACTAGTTTTTCATTACGCATATATGCAACCACTTTCCTTTTTCTATTTTTATTGCATTATCTGCTAGTTTACCTACTCCATCAACTTCTTGAGGAACACTTTTCACCTGGTTTATAACCCCTCTCTCTTACATGATTCCTGCTATGGAATGCTGTGATTTCAATATCCGCATCAATACTATATCCATCCTCACTAGCTCCATATTCCCTAATACCCTCTACTGAAAGGACAGTCACTTCCATTTCACTTTGGCAACACTCTCACAAAATTATTACCTAGACCTTAAGATCACACAAAGACATCCTAGCTCTGAAATTATAAATCCAGATGGTTCTCCCTTCTACCTCGGCCTACAATCTCCTGTTCTTTCTCTGTCTTGCCTGGTGCACCTACTCATCAACCTGACTGAAGCCTTAGTGCTGTTTCACAAACCTCTTTCCTCCAAATAAATGGCATGTCCTCTGTTTCACAATAATTGTTTCAAATATGTAGAATTCTCTTCAGACTTCTAACCCAGCTGTTCCTCACATTCTCACCAAAATAACTTACTTTCTATTTTGGTGTCTCAAAATGGACAACAGACACAAACTCCTTCAACTTCCTAGCCACTGCCAGCCTACTTTATCTGTTTTTCTATTTCCTTCTTATCTACCTTTGTATTACAAAGTAAGATAATTTTTCCTAAAGTTATCTGAGTTTTTATTCCAGTCCCTCCGGATTCTCAATTCCATCAAATATCCTCTCTGCTTTACATCAATTATCTTTCTTCCCACTCATCATCTGTAAAATGGGACTTGTATATATTTAATGAATTATGTGATATATGTAAAGCACTTGACACATGTACAGTACATATTAAACACTATGAAATGTTATCTTTTAGTGTTAGTAGAGTACCAGTAGTGATATAATTTTAACATACATGAAGTCTTTTACACCTACATATAAACAAATTAAATATGACATATCCCACTCCCTCTTCCTTTCACTCCTACTCTTTCTTCTTAACATCCTTTCATTGAGTTCTTACCATGTCATTCACCATTTTAAACCTTTCTATAGTTGTAAAACTTAAAATCCTTATAATGGCCTTAACACTTTTGGGGGCAAATAGCAAGTACTTGATTAATGTTAGTAAAAGTAGTTGTGATGATTAGATAATAAAAACAACTGTATAGATAGATATCATCATTGTCCTTTGATAAGGAGCTAAGTAAACTGCCCAAGGCTAAAGGTGGAGATGTATGCTTCCAATTAGATTAACTCATTGACACATTGGCTTAACAATCCCTACCCTTGGAAGATTTCCACTAACTTCCTGATTTATTTTTTTTTTAAAAGGGCCTCTTATCAGGCACCAACCCATGTGAAGGTCACAATGCTGTCAATGACAACAATCCTTCTTAGAGCTTTTGTCTCCTATAACCCTAGCATGCCATTTGTCAATAGGAATTAAGAGCTGACCTTCCTGAGTTCTGACTTTGTGTCAGCCATTGAACCAATAACTATACAGGCCCTGACTAATTTTATCCTTACAGCAATTCTATAAGAGACAAATTGTTATTATTGTCTCCATTTTACAATGAGCAGCATTTAGTTGCATGAGCTTCCAACAGTGAAAATATCTGGATCATATGGTGATAAAAAAAAAAGTGACAAAGTGTAAATCCAGGATGAGAAGCCAGCAACTTGGCTCATGTTTGTACTCACAATGGTGCTCTAATGACCTCAGTGCCCAAGTTAGTAGCACATAATACTGAATACATGCTTGTGGGACAAATGTTTATGCTATAGAATTAATATAACACATAGCTAAATACAATGTTAAGGAAGCTCTTTGAAATATTGGAAAATAACTTTTCTCTCCAGTTTTGGTGTTTTAAATGCCTAAAAAGAGCTTCCAATCCTCACGTTCAATTTGAAGCTAAAGGATTTGTGTTCACAGTGTTAACATATACCGAGACATTAAAAAAGGAGAAGAAGAGTAAAAGCAATTACAGATCCTATCACGAACACTACCTGGGCACTCTGCAGTTACAGGAATCTAGGTATTTCTTATGTGGATATAACAAGGTAGAGGCATTTCATTAATCTAATATTTGGCCCTAGTTTCCCCAAAGAGATCACTCTTTTAAAAATACATTTATAGGTGTTCAGGGTGAAGGTAAAGCTGGGAGGTCGGGAGGGAAGGCCTATCAGGGCCTAAAGAAGCGGAATGCTATTTGTCATGACATGGGAGTTGATGACAGATGGGGAAAGAGATTTGTTGAAAGGAAGAAGGAAGGAGAAGCATGCAGGGATGAACGGTGCCAGGAAGACAGAGAATGTTTGAATACACTGAGGGAACACAAGAAACTAGGATCAATGATTCCATCAGGTCCAGGTAAAGCTTTTAGTATGGCTAGGAGCCTCAATCGTATGTGGACAATTTTCAGTTAAGTCTGCTGGGCTCATGGAAGCTTGGTGGTAGTGGAATTTTGGTGTGAAAACAAATGGCACCATGCTTTATGGTTGGCCCAAGCAAGACTGCACAGTGATAGAGAAAGAGAAATAGAAGCCCAGGAGGCAGAGGGCTTTGTGAACCAGGGTAATTTTCAGAAACCCTGGGGGAAGACTTTCGACAGTGTTAAAATGACACACCCAGTTTTGATTCAAGAGATTTGGGCTTAGACCAAAAGTCTCCAAATGTCTTAAATCACAAGAGATTAGGATACACAACCAGAGTTAAAACCCACAATGTGGTTTCAGAGCTAGGAGAAGGAAACTTCTCCGAAAATACTTCCTGAGGATACACTCTAATTGCAACAGAGCAGATAAATGTCTTTGGGGCCTTTAGGCAAGTTAAGAGAGGTGGTGAGATCTGACAGGTGTCAATAAGAAAAATTAGAGTTGGCACACAATAATATTTAGAAAAGTACAAAGACGAAAAATTCAAACAGAATTAGAAATGAGCACATACATAGTGGGCATTTTGAAAGGGCTATACAATCTTAATTGAAAGGCTTGTTAATTAATTTTTTATGCCCACTAACACTGGAGTCATTCCACCTTGTTTTATCCAGCAGTTACAGTCAATATTACCAGTATTACCATTCTTGTCTTAGAACAACACCACATGTTTAACTTACAAGAAAAGATATATGGTAGACAAAGCTGAATGGAAATGAACTTATTGTGGAGAGAAAATAAAGCAGCAACAATTTAGTAAAATTATTTTATTATAAAGTTATGCAGAAAATGTGTAATTTATGCATATATGTCTTTCAAGTAAAATAAAACACAAATTCAATGGGAAAGGAAATCCTGAAATAGAAGTGAAAACTGAAATCTTCTCTGTCAAAAGGTTAATGCACTTACTGAAAAGTATATAATAATCAGTTACTTCATTTTAGGTATATTTCGCATTCTCTTCTAAACTAGAGTACAGAAACTATATTCATGGGTTTTTAAAAAATATTATCTCATTCCTCTAATTCCCATTGGGTGCGACACCCTTCTTCATACCTAGTATTATTCTATTAACAGTAGAACTTCAAAAAGTTGTGCTCACTGAATGAATTAGCTTGTTGACAACAGTTTAGAACAGTTCAGACTCATAGCGAACTTGTTATTCATTATGTTATTAATAAAACATGTTATTTGCTAAATAATATGCTGAAAAGGAAAATGTGCTAGTTTTCTATTTCTAATGTTGAGTTCTTCTACTACCAACATTATATATTTCAAGACAATTTTACTATATACCAATTGTGGGTATATAGTTACAAGATTTAATTTCTAATTCCTACTTTTTGCCAACAACATGCTGTGAAGATTTAAAATTGGAGTGGCCTAAGTCACAAATGTAGAAAACAGGGCTTCTATTGATTGCTTTCTCTCTCTCAGCTCCTTCATCATTCACACATATACTAGCAAATCTTTTTCAAATGACAAATGATATATATAGATAGATACATAACATACATATATAGTTTGTTTCTGTCTGTAAGTGCATACATGTGTTTGTGTGTGTGTATATATTTGTGCATATGTATGTGTGTGTGTATATATATGTGCATATGTATGCATATATATGTAGCCCCATTCTCCCTGTTGGAAAAATACCTCCCTCTCATCTAGACTTGCTAAGTCAACTCTTTCTTGACAACTTCAACACTTCCTTTGATCATGATGGTCTTTAGTGACTATTTATTCCCCTCAACTTCTGTAATACCTCTTCCTTATGCTTATGATCTTATGTCTATTCTTACTTCTCAAAGAGTCTACAATTTATTATTGGGTAGATAATATGCTTTATACATTTTAATATCTCCAAGCCTAGTGGGTATTCAGAAAATGTTTATCGGTATATTAAAATTATTTAGAACTGTTCTTAGAAAAAGAAAGTAAATATATGTTAATTAGAGGTATATTTTCCTTCCATACTACAAAACACCCTCAAAATCTTCATTCTAGATGATTTCTGCTTAATGTGAAATATCCTTTCAACAGAAAAAAAAAGTTCATAAAGAATCTAAAACTTTTGCAAATGATTAAGGATGTTTCATCCAATTTCTTCATTTAGAAAGGAAAAAACAAGCTTAGACCTAGAAAAGTTAAGTAAGTCTCTTTGTTAAATTCACAATTTTGCAAGTCTGAGAGCTAACACAAGAAGAAATGGAACCATGATCTTCTAATTTTAGCTTAGCATTTCAGCTACTACAAGAAGTATCTTAACTCTGCTATGCTGGATTCTACTCTCTCTGATGATATAACCATGCTGGTTCTGTTTACCACTGTGTTCTCAGCACTGAGTCACACAAAATCTGCCACACAGAAGTCATTTGATAATTGTTTGTTGAATGAATACTGAATGCTTCACTATATACTCTACCATATGAAGTAGAATTTTACTCCCACAAAAGGCACTATTCAAAAGCATTGTTTTGCGGATCTCAGTCTCACATTGAAAATACTGCTGTTCATAGAAAAAAGAAAGGACATGGTTAAATTCTAACTCTGGGTTTTCCAACCAAAACATACTGCCCCTTCAGAGAACTGCCATTAAGATTATTAGTCACTTGCTCTCTTTTCCATAATATACATATGGACACATGCCATCATGTCTTTGCCTGGATGCTTGTTTTGAGGAAATTTATAAGAACACAGTTTTTAAGCAGTAAGTTATTGTAATCACTGGGAATGAGTGATCACAGACTTTAATGTAAAACATATAGAGAAGCCAGGCCTGGTGGCTCATGCCTGTAATCCCAGCACTTTGGGAAGCAGAGGCAGCAGAATCTCTTGAGACCAGGAGTTTGAGATTAGCCTGATTAATAGAGTGAGACCTCGTCTGCACAAAAAGAAAAAAAAAATTAAAAAATTAAAAAATAGCCAGGCATGTTGGCACCTGCCTGTAGTCCCAGCTACTCAAGAGGCTGTGGTGGAAAGATTGCTTGAGCCCAAGATTTAAAGGTTGCAGTAAGCTAGGATCACTCCACTGCACGTTGGCTCTGTCTCAAAAATAAATATAAAATAAAATAAAATAAGTATATAGGTAGGGCTTGGTGCGGTGGCTCACACCTGTAATCCCAGCACTTTAGGAGATTGAGGCGGGAGGATTGCTTGAGGCCAGGAGTTCAAGACCAAACTGGGCAATATGGCAAGAATCAGTCTCTACAAAAAACTAGTAAATTAGCCAGCCATGGCAGTGTGCACCTGGAGTCCTAGCTACTCAGGAGGCTGAGGTGAGAGGATCACTTGAGCCCAGAAGTTCGAGGATGCAGTGAGCTGTTATCGCACCACCGCACTCCAGCCTTGGCAACAGAGTGAGATCTTGTCCTAAAAAATGGAGAGAGGATAGATAGATGGATGGATAGATAGATGACTGATAGACTATTTCTTAGAATTCAGAAATCAGAAAAGAAAACCCACAAGTCTAAGGAAGGATGAAGATAAAAATTCAAATGCACATTTTAAAAGAGGTAACATCTAGCAGTTTGATTTTATCTCCAATGCCCTTTAGTCATTAAGCAACACATGTTTCTCATACCCTATTATAAGTCTGTCACTGAGTTGTTCATTTGGACATAGTTAGGGTAAATAATGACATAAGGTGACCTCCACTCTGTAGGAGTTTACAAGACCTTTGGGAGAACAGAATATATAGCTATGAAAATGGGGGTCAAGAAGCATGATAGAGGATAGGTAAGGCCAAAGGATGTTGCTTTAGGAGGATGAGGAATTAAATTTCAATACAACAGGAGAAAAAATAAGCAGAGGGGCTTGGATTTTTTAAAATCAAAAACATAGAAAGAATGTAAATTTCTAGCAGCAAGTAGTGTGATGAGCATTGAATTTAAGGAAGATTCATCTGGCAATAATATGTAGAATAAATTTAAGGAGTGAACTATTATTGAGGGAGAGGTCTGCTGGGAGGTCTTTTGTAGGAACCAGGTGTGAAGTGATGAGAGACCGGAATAAGATAGTGGAAGTGGGAATAGAAAATGGAATTTGTTCCCTTTTCTCTATTTTAGCTCATTCTGAAAACTGGAAAATATTTCTAAAAGCTGTTTTTCACATGTTCCCTTCTACATTTAGAATACAGCGCTTAGGGATGGACACCTGAAAACGTTTGAAACAAACCCTTTCATTTATTTCATTCATAGCCATCTGGATGTCTTGATTGCATATCTGCCTCAGCGTTACCTCATGAAACAGGGATTTTTATATTCTAAGCCTGGTGACAAACTCAAGAGATCATGAATAAAAACACTGCAGTGCCCTCTAGTAGGGTGCAGAAATTTGCACTTCACTTTCAGTTTAAGAGATTGAAAGTAGGCTGCTTTTCAGATATTTCAGTATTTCATGGATCAATCACACCAGTATGTTTCAGAAGCTAAGACATATTAAATTTTTCCCTCTATCAAGAGAGAACAGAGCTAAGTTTTTGAAAATATCAAGTATCGAAGCAAGGTCAGATGTATTCTCTGATACCCTTCTCAAGAATCATTTCCTTCAATTGTCAAAGGGAAAAAATAAAATAAACTCTTGCCTTAAAGTTGGAGGTAGAAATAATTTTAAGTTTAAAGAGCTTCTTATTTTGTATGAATCTCATGGCTTTTTTACTCTCTAGGAGAATCCTTCCACCTTATCCTATAACACCAGTCAACAATGGGTATTTCAAATTACTTGACCTGACTTGGTATAGACCAAATAGCAAAAGCAAAGGTGGCCAGGTTTTCTTGAAACTGTTATAAATTTAAATTTGATAATACAGTGTATTCTGAATACATTCAGAGAAAGTATGGCCTCAAGTGCTAAATAATTAAGTAAGCAATAATTTACCTTTCAAACTTTTACTTTATCTTCTGTGTGACTCAGAATTTGGACTTTAAAATACATGGGGAAAAAAACACATTAAACATCCTCTCTTTTTTATATTCAAACCATTTTATTAGCTCACTTTACTGGTACAAATTATATTCCTTCTCCAAACATTTTATTTTATTTTATTTTAATGAAATGTGTATGCAATACAGAGTTGACGATAGCAGACTTTGCCCTTAGGAAGAAAGCTAGATTCAGAGGGCTCCATGGACTGCCTGGAAATCAGAACACTGGATGCCAATCTCCATTCTCTGGCTGACTCAGCAGGAGCATCTGCCTGCCGCTTAACCTTTGGCTAGGGAATCCCACCCAGACCGTGGTCTGTGTTCTTAAGGGCCTTTTATTCAGTTTAACCATAGATTTACCTCTTTTAAATGACAAAATGTATAAATAATTTTTAGATGAAAGAGAACCTTTACGAAATTTAGATGTGAACATTTTAAAAGATATCTTGGTAACAATAAGAGCAAAAGTATAAACACAGTCACACATTCAAACAGCCTTCTATCTTTACGAAAAACACTACGAGCTTTCACTACAAACGTATTCCTGAGAATATGTTTGCTCAGGAATGGATAGTTTTTACCAGGGTAACAACCTAGAAATTAAATGCAGACTGATATAATGATTATATCCATTTATTTAATTCCTTAACATATTTAGTAAGAGTGTTTTCTAAGGAATGTCACACATCACTTTTCCCTTAGTACTTTTGATATGTAAATAAATTTTGTAGACTTACCTAATTTTTAACCAAAATACTTTTAAGTCCAGTTTTCATGTCTCCAACTGATCATAAGATTCTACAGGGCAAAAGCCCCGTATTTTTGTTTTATCTCTCACCAGTAGTACAAGTAGAGGGTTTTTCATATTGTAGGTCATCAGTTAATATTGCAAACTGAGACTAACTGAAGTGGCCTTCCCAGCTCTCCAGCTCAGAGGGCTAATAGAATGCCTGAGATTTTCAGAATCAGGTTGAATGAGGGACCTAAAGGCAGTAGGAACAGGTGCAGAGCAACTGAGGGAAAGCTACCGATTGCCATTCTGATTGTGTATTTGTAAGATTCAGGAATATTCAGTAGGTGCTCTTTGAATGCATCTTAAGAGGGTGCATTTGACCAGTACTGAATGGATAATAATTGAGATAGGACTAAACTGATTTAAAAGTAATTCTTCTCTAACGTCCTCTGAATAAGAATCAGTAAACAGGTATGTAATAGGATTTTTGACAAAGCTCTTTTATTAGGAACTCTAACACTATTTGGAAATTAGACTGATTGTTTGTCCCACTTGTAAATAACACTGATAAGCAAGCACTCCATCAGTATAATTCAGAAAATTGTGAAATCCTGTCTCAAATTTTATTAATAGGGCAATTTGTATGACAGCAACTCATTTTAATAAGCATTTTAATTGCCACATCAAACATTATTAAGACCTTCCAAACCCAAGACTGATGTTTTGGGAGGATGGGTGGTGGGTAAGAAAATTATGCTTAATAGGATTTACATAAAGGATTGTTTTTTTTTTTTTTTCTCCAGGGTTTGTCATGTTTCCAGAATTCCCATTAGTCATTCTAGCAGTTTCCCTAAACTTTTCTGTCCAAAAATCATGTTGATGGTTCCACTAAAAATAAACTCATTGTCAATAATATTTTGCTGCTTGCTTTATAATTCTTTCTAACACAGGTAAATTGTACTTGTAGAATAAACTGATAATGTTATACTAATCTCCCAGGTGAAAACATAATAAATCTATCAGACAAGGACCAAAAATATCACTGCTTGTTCTGAACATAATGAAATGCAGGCATCTACCTAAGTGACACTAAAGTAGGGGATATGCTCCAGAAATAAGAATGCTTACAACATGTTTAATGGATATTGGAAAAGATTTGTCTCATGTGTGAACAGTGTCTGCACACATAAAAACTTATTAAGCTAATGCCTCTCAGTCTAATTTCTTTTTGAATTAAAAATAAGTTGTAATCAAACCCTAACCTTTAAAGTCATATGACCTCTATTACCCTATGAACCACACAGTCATGGCTAAGAATAAGTGAAAAGATTAGATGAACACACTCTTAGAAAATTGTTTAAATGTCCTCAAAAATCTAAAGGTAACAAATATATTTGGGAATAAGCACATCAAATTCTATAACACCATTTTTTTTTCTACCTAAGATATACTCTTTCTTCCTCCAAAGATAGATTTTAGGGTTCTCAATAAGTGGCCATTGCTTCTTAGAGAGGACAAATGAAGCAGTATCAGTATTCGGATAATGCTGATTCTCATCAGTAGTTCTACAGTTATGAAATTACAGTTGCAGGGGCTGGGCACAAGTGGCTCATGCCTGTAATCCCAACACTTTGGACTGCTTGAGGCCAGGCATTTGAGACCAGCGTGAGCAACACAGCAAGACCCCACCATGCATGCCTGTAGTCCTAGCTACTCAGGAGCCTGAGGCAGGAGGATCCCTTGAGCCCAGGAGTCCAAGGTTACAGTGAGCTATGATTGCACTGCTGCACTGGAGCCTAGGGAACAGAGCAAACCCTGTCTCTAAAAAAAAAATAAAAATAAAAAGTTACAGTTTATTTATTTTGCATCTTACATAAATGGCAGATCATCATTCATATGGTAAAACACATTGGCAGTAAAAGTTCAACATAATTATGACATAACTAACAGTCTTTCAATTTAAGCTCTCATTTCTCCTCCGAACCCACCATCTTAACCATTAGTCCCTAAACTCTGTGGGATTATTCTCCCTTATTTTGTGCCTTTAATCAAATTTCTCACCCATTAAAAGATATCTTTGGCCTTCCCCACTACTCTGTTAAGAATGGTGAGGGGTCTGACATTTTCCCTATTTGCTGGCTAATATGTTAGCCTGCCACAGTTTCATGGATGCTAACTGAAAACACAAGACTCCTGAGTCTGAGAGAAATGACCTCATTACTGAAGCCTCAAAAGTACGTGCTTCCTGTTTTCATAGGTTTTCCTGCCTTAATTTTCATAGGGACAATGTGTTGGGCAGCCCAGGTGAATGCCATACACACCACTGGTTTTTGACACAGCTAAGGGACCCTGAGCTCAGGAAGCTCCCCATCTTATAAAGGTCCTGTAAGAAAGCCTGATAATAAAGATATTATCTTTACTATCCTGGTCAGGAAACAAATCTGCCCTCTTCCCTAACGGCAGACACGATCTCTATTGCTCAAGGCTGTTTGTTACACAAGCACTCTTGAAAAAGAGAGTACCGGACACAAGCTGTCAAAAGATGTGTAGAAATGTCAGGGAGAATTCTTTCAAAACCCATCCTTAAAACTGCAATGTAAATCCTACTTCTTTCATAAGAGGCCACAGTAACCTTTTACTTCCAGCACTATATTTTCAGGGTCATTAGCATATCATTCACTGTTGTGTGGCATAATTTATGTTACTAACCTTATTATTTAACATTTGTAAACCATTTAAATAAATTAAATTTTCACTTTGTCTTCTTAAGTAGTTTAGACTCACTGAAGGTACAAATTATTTAATAAGTTCCTTTTTAGCCCCACAAAATTCAGTGGAGCTATATTTTGAATACCTACTCATGTAATGTAAAAGTCAAAGTTATTTTAAAATATTTTATTCTAAACAACATGTAAGAAAATTGTAGTGGAAATTCACCTAAAGAGTTTTATTCTAAAAGTTTAGAAGAAAATTAGTTATCAGAATGTAGCACCAACATTCCCTGTGCTATTTGCCTATCTTTTATATAGGAGATAATATGCTTTTAGTCAACTTTATTTGGTGTCAAATATCAAAGAATACCAATTCTTATGAATAAATAAAGTGTGAATATAAATCTAGTTTTAAGTTTTGAATTAATAATGATCTGCTAAAATTTGGAATGAAATCGGTTTTGACTTCAGGGAGCTCAATAACAAGAATCTCCAAGGTAAAATCTTCAAATCTATATTTTATTAATTTTAAAAAAATCAAACTATGCAAGTGCAGTTTTAAAAGCCAAATAATGATACATCAAACAACCTTAGGCATTTCCAGTACCCAGAGGCAACCTTTTCTAATGTATCTCTTAACTACTTATGAATGGTTTTGCCTTCATATTTTTAAGTGTTGAACTATTTATAGACTTATTTTTCATTTTCATATTGTCTTGCTGATTTCTTCATATAGAAAGGAAGCATTTAACTCTTATACTAACCTTCCCTCATCCGCTATATATTTATAGCATGCTTGTGGTTAAATCAAGTGTTGTTATTATGACTACGCAAGCAATGTTTACAGCTGAACCTTGTAGTATATTTGGATTACATTTCATTTCATAAAGTTTCTTACATTCCCTTAATAACTCACATTTTGTATACTCAATTTTGTTTCCAACTATCATTACCATATTATTAAGCTTTCCATGATAATTCATCTCTAAAATATCAGGTAAGCATCATTATTCCAGCTTCAATCTGTCCTGGTTGCTTCTGAAGCTCAATGTATGACAAGCTTCTATTGTCATGCCATCCTGCTTCCTTATCATTCTGAGATTAAATTCAGTATTTTCCTATCCATAGCCTCCTATTTTGGGGATGATATTTCTTTCTTTTTTGTTTACTTCTTAGTTTTGGAGGAAAATAGATAAAAGTAGTATCCTCAGCAAGGGTACATTAGCAAAAAAAATTGAAATCTTATAGGTCTAAAATGTCTTTCTTCTTCTTTGATATTCGAAAAAAAATAGCCTGGCTGTACAGAAGATTCTAGTTGAAATAATTTTCTTCAGAATTTCAAAAGCTTTACTCAGTTGCCTTCTAGCCCCAGATTTCCATTGTGCAGACCTGTGCCATTTTGATTCCTAATTTTGTATATGTGAGCATTTTGGAAAAAATAAAAACTCTTTGGACATTTTTAAGATCTTCGGTTTTTTCCCAATGTTTTGAAGTTGTATGCTGATAAGTGCACTGGTGAAGATTTTATTTATTCCATTGTGTTGAGGATCCAGCGATAGCTTTATAATTAAAAACATATGTTCAACTATGATAGGAAATTCTTAACTAAAAAAAAAAACTTCACTTTGACTCTGTTTGGAACTCTTATTATTAAAATGTTAGATCTGCTAGATTAACACGAATTTTCTTATCTTCTTTCTTATGTAGTATCCACTTGATTGTAAAATTTTGTTTTACTGTTTTATTTTCCAGCCCTTCCACTGTTTTATGTTATCACTTTTAATATTGTAAGAGCTATTTTATATTCTCTGAAAGTCCCTTGTTTGTGTTTTCCTGTTCTTGTTACATGAATGCAGTATTTTCCTTTTTTTTCTGAGACTACTAATTGTATTAGTCCGTTTTCATACCGCTATAAAAAACTGCCCAAGACTGGGTAATTCATGAAAGAAAGAAGTTTAATTGATTCACAGTTCAGCATGATTGAGGAGACCTCAGTAAACTTACAATCACGGCGGAAGGCAAAGTGGAAGCAAGGCACCTTCTTCGCAAGGCGGTAGTGCTGAGCACAGAAGGGAAAGAGCCCCTCTTTAGCTAGTAGTCACCTTCTTCACAAAGAAAGGTGCCGAGCGAAGTGAGGAAGAATCCCTCATAAAACCATCAGATCTCATGAGAACTCATTCACTATCGGGAGACACCCGCATGAGTCAATTACTTCCACCTGGTCTCTCCTTTGACACGTGGAGATTATGGGGCTTACAATTCAAGATGAGATTTGTGTGAGTATGGAGGAAACTATGTTCAGACACTCAGAAGACACTCAGAAGCAATTTCCCCCAACCAAAAACAATTGTAATTTTGATCTGAAATATTTTGATTTGTAATTTTGATCTGAAATAACAAGCTTTTGATCTGAAATATTTGCATAAATAACCAAATCAGATTTGGGAAAGAAATTTAAGTCACTGTGTGGTTATAAAATCTAACAGCCTATAAATATATTTTACCCATAAATTATATTTCCTAAAACTCTTGTGAATGCTTTTACAATTTCTTAAATGATAAATTATAGGTCTATAAATTGAGGAACATGATGTATAATAATTTTTCAACTGTATTCTTGATTAACATAGTAAAAATTGCATGTGGTAGTTCTTTTAATAAAAATCTATATGCTTAATTATTTTTATCTAAATGGAAATTTTAGGAAAAAATTATTGGTGGAAAAAGGTCTCCAATAGGAGATTCATAAAAACTTTTCTTCAAAGTGATAAAAATGGGTTAATATAAGCGTATTACAAGATTCCAAATATCAGCTCTAAAGAAAAGTATCTCATTTTATAATTTATTCACCATGTGTTTAATTCCTTCCCTGAAACTACCATTTCCTCATCAAATAAGACTGGTTAGCACGTAATTTTATTTTAGGAAGTTTTTTGCTCTAAAGTTAGAAAGGTTGTATCAGAACCATGGGATTTAAATGAGAGATAACCCATTTTCCACTATCCATTTTCACTATTATAAAACTCTCTAAGACTACTGATGCATTACATCAATATCTACATTATGTGTTATTTTTTTTTATTTATTTTTTATTTTTTATTTATTTTTTTTTTTTCGGAGTCTCGCTCTGTCGCCCGGGCTGGAGTGCAGTGGCCGGATCTCAGCTCACTGCAAGCTCCGCCTCCCGGGTTTACGCCATTCTCCTGCCTCAGCCTCCCGAGTAGCTGGGACTACAGGCGCCCGCCACCTCGCCCGGCTAGATTTGTGTATTTTTTTAGTAGAGACGGGGTTTCACCATGTTAGCCAGGATGGTCTCGATCTCCCAACCTCGTGATCCGCCCGTCTCGGCCTCCCAAAGTGCTGGGATTACAGGCTTGAGCCACCGCGCCCGGCCTACATTATGTGTTATTATACATCAACAGATTATGGGGCACAGATAATATTAGAGATAATATTTTACAAGGGATTCAAGAATAAATTCTAACATTATTAATTATTATTTTTGGTAAATCCAAGTCATAGTCTGCCTCAGCTTGGTGTTGTAAAAATATTTTTTACTGCTGATTTTGCATGAGTGTATTTTGTTTTTATGCATATCCTGTTTCCAAGTTCTACTGATGGTGATGAAAGTGCCACATGTGAAATCAGTTTAGAAAAAGAAACAGAAACCTACAATGCAGTGGATGATTTTAAAGGTAAGATTCCAAACAGAAAAAAAAGTCCTATTTTTTTTTTTAGCATTTCCTAAAATAGTTAAAGCGAAAGTACCTGAAATAAATTAAGTCATTCACCTGCTTGTAGTTTATATAAATGAGTATCTATTCGACTAAGCTGTCCAACATCCAATCAAAATTAGAGCACAAATAAATCTTAAGGATTACAATTCAAATTTAGACACCAACATTGCCAAATTTAAACATAACATGAATACACTAGTCATGTCTTTATCAGCAATGATAAAGTTTTAAATTATAGAAATTCAGGTAGAGAAAATGTACTTGAACCGAGAAACTCTGGTCTTCAGTCAAGGTTGTATTTGGAGCACATGAACTCCTTAGATAGGTCTAGAGATCTCTGTTGTTAAGTGTTCTTATCACTCAAAGCATGTTTGAAAATTTACTATCTGAAGGAATTCATTTATTCAAGCCCTCAAAAATAGGCACAACTACTTTAAATGTATGTTTACATCCACAGAGTAGAAAGAGCTCTGGCGCTAAAGGTAAGGCATTCTCTGGGAAATTGATATTAGAAAGATGTCATGTTTATTTATAGAGTATGGAACTTAACATCATGTTATTTTCTCAAATGGTACAATTTTAGACAGCTTGTTAATAAATCCTAGCCACCAAACATGTACTGAAAATAGAACTTCAACATGATATGCATCACAGTGATATTTCACTGAAATAACATAAAACGAGATGCTTGTCAAGTCGAGGTTGCATGAGAAAACCCCAAAGGAATTCAAAGAAGAGGAAGGTAACAAAACAAATGTCTTCAGGCATGGTTGAATGGAAGAGGAGTCAGACTTTAAAAGGCTAGCAGGGTTTGGGAAACCTGGAGAGAACAGTGCTATTATTTCCAGTAAGGTGTGCAATATGAATAAGATACTCAGGCACAACCCAGTCTGCAGAGCAAGAGATATGAGCAGGTAGAAAGGAGAAGGGATAATGGAGACTAGCAATGAAAAGGCTTTCTAGTAAAACGAAAAGAGAAAATATTTTTTAAGTCTCTAAAATGTGAATTTCCCCTTTATATTTAACTTGTTAACCCAGCAATACGATTTTTAAACTATCAGACCTATCGTAGAAACGCAAGCCAAAATTCCATATTCAAAATCTTTGGAGTATGTGTTTCAGAAATTTTCAGATTTTAGAAAGGTAATATAGTATACATGCCATCTATTATATAATACATTCAGCTGGATCTTTGGTTATATTGTGTAATCAAACACATTTCCTGGGCAAAACGTGATTATTCAAAGTCTGGTAAATAAAGAGTGTAAAGCTTTTTTCTACTTTTCTATTCAAGTCACTTCAGGTCAAATTTTGACACCACACTAGCTAACATCAAGTTTTGCTTACAAAAGTTACAAATAAAACATACCCACTGGTTTTCAGAATTTTTTAGATTTTAGAATTGTGTTTAAGGTATTGAAGAGGTGTATTTTAAAATTTAATGACCTAAACTACAATAACTAAAAGAGCAGAAGTATGTACTCTACACTATTATATTACAAAAAGTATTCAATTCTGTAAATTAAACTTAATCTAATTTAAAATTGCATATGAACAAAAACACTGAAAATATTTGGTCAGGAAAATGGAAGCCAGGGGCTATATTATTTTGGGTAGTATACAGGTATGGTCAACCTGTGCACCCACAATAAGGAAAGGGTGGTACAGGGGATGAAGGTTTCCAAATTATGCTGAGGGATGAGGGGGAAGGTGCCTTAGGAAATAGAAGATACCAGAGAGGATGAAACAAGGATTTCTCGCCCATCCTTTCCAAAAGGAAAGCAGGTATCTGAATGTGGAAAGTAAATTCCAAGTGCTGCTTTATCACCCACTTCTCAGTCATCTGAATAACTAAATGAGATTCAGCAGAGCATCTCACAAATAGACCATGTATAATTTCAAGCCCCTTCCTAACTATGTAACATCCTATCCTGCACTGAAAGAAAGGAAAGGGAAAAGAAAGGAAGATAAGCAGAAAAACAACATCCTCTCACTTGTTACTTATGTCTAAATTACTTTAAGAAAAGAAAATAATTACCTTACACTAGAGACTTAAAATTAAAATGCAAATTCTTGTAAAACATAATGAAGTGATAGAAAAACCTGGGCAAAAGACCAAATTAAATGTAGGCCTTTGCTTTGTTTCAGTGGGGAAATAAGTTAGGAGACCAAAAAGATTTAAAATATTATCATCAAGAGCAAAATGTAGGAAAATGAGACTAAGAACAAAAATAAATCAACAAACACTTTTCAGGTGGCACAGCACTGTCCAGGGTTGGTGCTGATTACTTTTAACAGAGTTGACCAAAAGCAGACTATACGTAGAGATTTTTGGTCATTTACAGGCCAATTCATAATGCTCTGTTTGTATGATGTATATTTAAAAAAAAAAAAAAAAAAAAGAATAGCTGTATTCACATGTAGGTAAAATTCACAAACATAAGTTAAAGAATATACAGCATGATCCTATTTTAATAAAAATATAAAAATGCATGTATATATGTATATATAAAGATAAAAAACGTATACATTAAAACACTAGTTATTGGTGGGATTACCCATGGTTATTGTCTTCTTGTTAATGTTGTTCCTAAGTGTTCTACAATGAATATATATTATATCATAGAAGTTATGAAGGTTTCTAGTGAAGATTCCTTTCTTCAGGGATGTTTTAAGGGAGCTATCATTATTTTACAGTTTTCATTCTCAACTAAACAGAACTCTACGTTTTTTGAGAAAACCATAGACTTGTAGGACAAAAGAAATCCATACTAGGCTTAATTATAGTTTTCTGGAAAATTTACTTACAGTATACATCCACTCTGATTGACTTTATCGCTGGGGACCCCAAGCCATTCTCTGCTTTACAGTAATACCGGCCTCCTTGGTGTCGCTGAATATTTGTAATCCTCAAAGTCTCATTGAAGACACTTGAGTCTTGGAATCTGTCAGAGGCACTTCCTGCTGTTTTGGTCCACCTGATCTGAGCAAGCATCAACAAAGATTGTTACTTTAGGTTGGTTTCCCCACAGATAAATCAAATAGCAATCACTCATTTGAAGAGTTTGCATTTAGAACTGCTGCATTGCCTCTCCCATCAAATTATTGAAAAAAAATTAAGGTTTACAGACACGATAGAATTTTAAAAAATTTAATGTAATGTCATCATTGTACAGTGTATGTAATTTGAATTCAATTGCATAGAATTCATCAATTGCCTAATCAGTGTGGAGGGCAATATAAATTATAACATAAAGGGAGTTAAATATCAGTAGTACATTGAAACTACAGATTAACTTTTCTTTTGTTGGACATTTAAATTTGTTTTCATATTTTCCAAACCTTGTAAGATTATTTTACTTATTTAGTCCAAGTAGGTTCTCATTTTATTTTGGATTTGCCTCATTCT
>NW_016809495.1:13886-50277 GCF_001698545.2 Rhinopithecus bieti | reverse complement strand
CTCATTCTTTTATTTGAAATTTACTATTTGATTTGAATAGTTTAGACATAATACCATAATGGTCTATTGAAATTATGTATAATTTTAAACACCTGGTTGTTTAAGAGTTTTTTTTTCTTTGATGGCTTTGCTGTAATAAGCTCACAAATAATTTGTCTATTTTGATCATTAGTATTCACTTTACATCAATAATTATTTTTAAAAAAATATGTAAACTTTTCAAGGAGAACATTTCAGTAAACTGCCAAAACATTTTGAATATCTAAAACATTTCATTATAAACAATACCATTCTTTTAAACACAGCTGTGTACAACAGACTTCATTTTTGCTAGCAATAATGACTAGTATTCAACTCAACTTTTGTGTATTTTAGTGTATAAAACCTGAATAAAAGCCACGTGCTCATATTGTAAAGTGATACAAAATAGAAAGTAAAAATAATTTGATTTTATTTCCCTTCATGCCCCGCTATATATTTCAGTTTGTTTTTATGTTAAGGTTGAGAAATAGCTGATAGAAATCCTCTGTTCAAACACATATGCTGTGACATGGAAAATGAAACTAAATACTGAAACATCAAAACACAAATCCTATACTATTGCCATTATATATACCTATTTTCATATGAAGTTAATTACAATGTATGATCTAATGGCATAAAAGTATCTTTAAAAGTTATCCACATAATTAAAATATCTGTATAAATATAACCATGTTTGCCCTTAATTGTGAATGGAATAAAATGTTATTAAGAGATGAATTTTTTAAAATCTGTAAATCACAAAAGAAATACCAAATATTTATTCAAAATCTTCTGTATATCTGGAATACACAAAGATGCAAATGGCATAATTTCTGATTTCCAGTAGTTTATAAATGTATTACTAATATACCCATAAGAAGAAAAGGAGAATTGTGTAAATTATGTCAAAAATGGAAGCATACTCACACTTTCACTTAGCAATTATCTGGTTAAAATTTACCTTACTAACATATTTGCAAAATATTGCATAGAAATTAGCCTACTGTATGTGTGTAAAACTGTAACACTGGAAATGATATAAATGCTAAATGATAGAGAGGTGGTTATAAACTGACTCTAAAATTGAACTGAATACATTCATTAGAAAAAATAAAATACAAAATGTATTATTAAGTTAAAAAAGACAAAAAGCAAGAAACAGAAGAGAATATTCTCATCTGTGTAAAAATAGCATATGTGTATATTTGTGTGTGTACATATTACTAAATGTTTATTAAAATTACACAAGGAAACATACAAAGCTCTGTAAATGAGACTGGGAGTAAAAAGAGGATAGTGAAATGTGTTCTTTTCTCAAGTTTTATTTTAAATTCTTATTTATACTTAATTTACTTTACCAGAAGCAAATATTGTGTTTATTATAAAGAAGTTTAAAAAAGTGAAACAATTCTCAAATGAAACATAGGAAAGAGAAAAGTAAACAATAGAAGTAGAAAGGAATGCAAATAATCACTTAGAAAATTTTTCCTCCCTTTTTATTCTCTACTTTTAAGAAATATGAAATAAAATATTCCTGAGTAGTAGAAAGACATAAATTTACACATTGGGAGAGTTTACCAAGTCATATGCCTAACTGATGAGAAAAGAAACCTCCATATATACTCTGATAAAAACTGTGACCTCTAAGTCTACAAAGAAAATTGTTCAGCCTTCCAGGAAAAAGGGACTAACTTGTAATGTCATAGGGCCTGGTCACTCCCTAATGTTAAGTATTTCCTTCTTCTTAAACCCCAAATTATTAATTGCCACATGGCTGCCCGGGTCATCCCGGGATGACATTTCCCAGTCATCCATTTAGCCACATTCTTGCTGTTTCAAGCAGAAATGTCCTTATAGGGAAGCAGCACTTCATGTTTTGCACATATTTTGGTAGCTTCCATTTGAACAGTGAGCCGATTTGAAACGAAAATCAAGCACAGAGAAGTAGTAAAATAGAAGAAACCTGAAATCCTGACACCATGGAGTTATACCTACCTAACCTAAACTACTGATAGCCCTGGACTTCTATATGGGGAAAAATAAAATTCTTGTTTACTTCTTCTTCAGGTTTTTCTGTGACTGATAGCCAAACTCAATTCTAATTGATTTTCCTGGAGTGGTATGGAGGTCAGTTTGTCTTCAGGATTCTCATTTCCAGCACCGAAAGCTCAAAAACAGTGAAATAACATCCACATTTACTGAAAAAGGTGAGGGAAAGGGAAATCTCCCAATAGTCCATACCCATTCAAGAGCTCATTTGTCTGAGGGTGAAATAAAAATATTCAGTGCTATGCAAACATGTTAACCTCAGGGTTCAAATAGCCCCGCATGATGAAAATCTTTGAAACACTCTAACTCCCAACACATGAATTGTATCTGAGGTCTGGGATTTTGAGAAGATATAGAAAAGCACATTGTAGTGGGCAGTTAATAGATACTCATTTAATGAATAAGGAGGATTTCCTTGGGTTAGTATACAATTTAAATACTAAGTAAAGTTTCTTAAAACCAAAAGGACATAGAATAAGAAGATCTGTAATAACCTAGCAAAACCTAGAAGTTTGGGGTGGGAATGTAATGCAAAGCAGAGGTAACATTGTAGGGATGGAAGGAAAGGAAAGGAGAGAAAAAAGTTACTCCGGAATCTTAAACTTTGGGATAATTGAAAGGGGAAAATGTATCCCTGTGGGAGAAACAGTTAGGTATCTTGTTTATACATTTTAAAAAGCATAAATGTCAATTAAAGTAACAGAAAAAAAATCAGTTTCATTAATGGAAGGAAACATGAGATAAAGTTGGCCAGGTGCGGTGGTTTACGCCTGTAATCCCAGCACTTTGGGAGGCTGAGGCAGGTAGATCACGTGGTCAGGAGATCAAGACCATCCTGGCTAACACGGTGAAACCCCATATCTACTAAAAATACAAAAAATTAGCCGGGAGTGGTGGCAAGCACCTGTAGTCCCAGCTACTCAGGAGGCTGAGGCAGGAGAATGGCATGAACCCAGGAGGCGGAGCTTGCAGTGAGCAGAGATCACACGACTGCACTCCAGCCTGGGTGATAGAGCCAGACTCAGTCTCAAAAAAAAAAAGAGATAAAGCGAAGAGAGTGGAAAAAATATAAACTTGATAAAATGGGCAGAAAAAATAGGGCAAAGGTAAAAGAAAAATGTATAATTTAAAATGAATACATATTTAATTTTTATTTTATTTTAATTGGCAAATATATACGTGTATATATATACTTGGGGTACGATGTGATGTTTTAATATAAGTTTACATTGTGGAATGATAAATCAAGCACATTGATAAATTCATCTCCTCGAATACTTTTTTGTGGTGAAACATTTGAAATCTACTCTTTTATTAATTTTGAAACTGGTTAACAGTATATTATTATTAACTAGAGTCACCATTCTATGCAACAGACCACTATAGAGTAAAATACAACATTTATATCAGTCATAGACTAGATGTGAATAGACTGAATTTGCCCACTGAAAGAGCCTACTAGACTGAATTTAAAAGTTAAAACAAGCTTGCGTGCAGTTAACATCTAACAACAATAAATGATTGGAACAATAGAAAACTGGAAGCCAAGATGGGAAAAGAAGGCATGGATAAAGTTGTAATGGAATTATGTAAACTAAAATCAATCAACCAATTAGGAGTGATATATATATATAATATTATGTGATATATATATAATATGTGTATATATATAATATATACACATATATATAATACGTGTATATATAATCTTGTAATGTGTAATCTTAATATGTATATTAAGATTAAATTAATAATAAATTTGCAGTTAAAAATTAACAGGAAGAGAAAGGCATCACTTTTTGTAATATTAAAAGTCAAAAGCATAAATATATTACTTGTAATTGGTATTCAGTAAAGTACAGAGCCACTAAAGACAAAAGCAAACAAAATTAAAAGGGAAGAATTTGACAAACATGCAATTGCAGTAGAAAGTTCCAATACAGCTCTCTGAGATTCAGGCAGTTCTTGATAGTGCAACTTTTTTAGTTAAGAGGAAAGACAGGACAAACTAAAAAACTACAATCAACATGTAAGACTAATAAATATACAGAAAGTCGTCTATCTACAGGATTAGTAATTTTTTTCTTACGTGCATTAAATATTTACAAAAATTGATCATGTAGTTGATAGCAAAGTAAAACTTCACTAATAAAAAATTAGAGGTAGGACAGGCATGCTATCGAAACTTAGTTCAATATGTTATAAATAACATCAAAAGATGACTAATACATGGAAACCTTTATTCACATTGTTATTGTTCAAAGAGAAAATCAAAAAGAAAATTGCTAAGTATCCAGAAGCCAACGAATAGAAAACCATTTCATATTAAAATCTATCAATACAGTTGTACTAGTCTGTTTTCATGCTGCCCATAAAGACATACCTGAGACTGAGAAGAAAAAGAGTTTTAATTGGACTTACAGTTCCAAATGGCTGGCAAGGCCTCAGAATCACGGCAAGAGGCAAAAGGCACTTCTTACATGGTGGTGGCAAGAGAAAATGAGAAGGAAGCAAAAGCGGAAACCCCTGATAAACCCGTCAGATCTTGTGAGACTTATTCACTATCACAAGAATAGCACAGGAAAGATTGGCTCCCATGATTAAGTTACCTCCTCCTGGGTCCCTCCTAGAACATGTGGAAATTCCGGTAGATAAAATTCAAGTTGAGATTTGGGTGGGGACACAACCAAACCATATCAACAGTGAAAAGAATACATATAGGAAAATATAAACCTTACATACTCCCTACATATTAAGGAATGAATGAATGAATAAATAACTCATCTGAATTTATTTTAACTTAATTCAGTACTCATCGGAATTTATTTTAATTTAATTTTGGCTTGAGCTATATCCTAAACTACTGCTTGAGATTGTTTAGGAGAGAGGAACAGGCAAAAAGCATCTGCTAGTTGTTTTTTACAGAAGGTTCTAGAAGCTGCCTCATGACATTGCTTGTATGATATGGTTATTCTTCCTTAGTTACAAGAAATGCTGGGAAATATACTCTCTACTCTGAATAGCATCTTCTTCCTCTCCCCCAGCTAAAATTTGATAGTTTCTTAATTCTGGAAAAACAGAAGAGTGGATGTTTGGGACAACTCCTAGTTTCACAATGTGAATAAAATACATCCAAATTTCAGATATGCTATTGCATTCGTGCATTCTCATGCTGCTATGAAGAAATACCCAAGACTAGGTAATTTATAAAGGAAACAGGTTTAATTGACTCACAGTTCTACATGACTGGGGAAGCCTCAAGAAACTTACAATAATGGGGAAGGGGAAGCAAAACATCCTTTTCAAATGGTGGCAGGAGAGAGAAGTGCTGAGCAAAGTTGGAAAAGGCCCTTAAACCATGAGATCTTATGAGGACTTACTCACTATCACGAGAACAGCATGGGGGGAACCACCCCCATGATTCAATTATCTCTCACTGGATCCCTTCTACCACACATGGGGATTGTGGGAACTATAATTCAAGATGAGATCTGAGTGGGGACATAGCCAAACCATATGAGCTATATTATCACATTTGTGTTTAAATCCTCTTACAATATAGCATTAAACTCATTTCTGTAAAAATAACATTAACAGAAAAAGAATGATACGAGAGTTTAGGAAATACTTTTCTTGGTAACTCTTCCTAATCTGAAGAAACAACATGGAGATTCTCTTATTTTAGGCCTATTCAATTCCCAATAGTCTTATAGATATAGATATAGATATAGATATAGACATAGATACAGATATAGATATAGATATAGATATTTCCTGAAACATCATTGCTTTTACGTAGCCTTAAATAAAATCAGTATTGACTGAGATATTCTTAGGAAAATATTAAAAACCTGAAGCATAGATAGACTTGGCTGAATCCAAAAAGTATATTGTGTAGATGCAACAAACTCAATAAAAACTTTGACCTGAGACTTCTAGGTTGCCCCATTTAATTAATGTCTAGTGAATGAGGATTTGTACACTGAAGCTCCTTTCTATTGTTTGCCAAGGAGTTCAGCCAGATGTACTCACATCAATGTGAGCATTGTCCCAGCATTATTTCTACTCTGAATGAAGATCCTTTAGCAGTGAGAGAATCCTTGAGAAAAAATCAGATAAACATCACCTGACCTACTATAATTATTGGGATGATCTGCCACCAGAACCTTGGGAACTAAACCTAAAAAGATTACAGAGTGCCAGCTTGCAAGAGTATTAAGAACTATTAATGGTATGTAATTATTAATAGGCAGTGTTTATTAGAGTTTTCAAAATAAAAGTTATTCCTTTCTCCTGCACTGATATCAGGGAAAATTACAGAAGAAATAGGTTCTCTTTGAATTACTTAATAGAATAAGTGGAATTCTGAATGGCACAGGACTGTAGAGCATACAGGTACAATTTTTAATAAATTGTATCAGTCTACAATAATTATAGCAATATGTCTCACTTATTTCTAAATCTATTGTTATAAAAAAAAGAACCACAATTTTCTAACAAAGCAAAAAAAAAAAAATTAACCTTAACAATTCTCTATGCATAAAAAACCATTTTTCTAGTATATCCAGAATATTAGGGACCATGATTACTATTACTATTACCACCACCACTACTACTACCAAGATGCAATTTGAAATATTTCTACAAGATATATGCAGATAAGAAGCTCATGACAGTAATAGAAAAAGGGAGACTGGCCGGCTTTTGGGGAGGCCAAGGCAGAAGGATGGATTGAAGCCAGGAGTTTGAGACCAGTCTGGGCAACATAGAGAGATCCCTCTCTCTACAAAAACTAAAAATAAAAAAATTTCCTGGCTGCAGTGAGTTATGATGGCACTCCAGCCCAGGCAGCAAAGTGAGACACTGTCTCACCATAAATAAACAAATAGGAGGAGTCTGAAGAACAAGGGATTCACAAAGCAGGTCTACTCACTATGCAGAAAACAGAATGATGAAGAGGGACTCACCACGGTAGACAAGAAACAGAGGTAAAATACCGGGGTGAGGACATGGTATTTCTGAACACTAGACTGGCCTTAAAGCAGATAGCAATAGGTTTTCTGATCCTTTTTTGCATTTGTCTTTTCTTTGAATTTAACCTTTGAGGAATTTATTCACCTCTCGTGTGAATAAACAGAGAAAAGAGATAAACTCAGTACTTTTGTTTTTTTTTTTGTTGTTGTTGTTTGAGACGGAGTCTCGCTCTGTCACCCAGGCTGGAGTGTAGTGGTCGGATCTCGACTCACTGCAAGCTCCGCCTCCTGGGTTTACGCCATTCTCCTGCCTCAGCCTCCCAAGTAGCTGGGACTACAGGTGCCCGCCACCTCGCCCGGCTAGTTTTTTTTAATATTTTTTAGTAGAGACGGGATTTCACCATGTTAGCCAGGATGGCCTTGATCTCCTGACCTTGTGATCCGCCCCTCTCAGCCTCCCAAAGCGCTGGGATTACAGGCTTGAGCCACCGCGCCCGGCCAAATGACACAGTACTTTTCTTAAACAGCATCAGACTTCCTGTATGCATCTGAAGCACTACGATAGGGCCTGCTGGCACTATTTCACACCAGAGGTGACAGAGGAGGGTACATCTTGGTGCAAATGCTTATAAATATAAAATGCTGGAAATTAATGCAATCATCATAGAGAGGTTTGATTTTGTAGCACGGCCAAGACATTACTCCTGGGCCCCAAACCACCACCATCGAATTATCAGAATTCGATTTCTTTAAAAGTTTACAAAATGTTATTGTTCCATCCTCTGATTTTAATGCCACGACATGCTTAGAAGGTAAGAAAACTTTTTCTCCCCATTTTACAGCTCCAGTCCTTCCATGACCATGAGACTATGTGCTATTATATACTGGGATCCTTTCTGACTTGAAAGTTCTCCCTTTTTCCTTCATTTAGTATCTAGTTAATACCCTCTGGTCCTCCAGATATCACTTGATTAGAAAGCTTTCCCTCTCTCATAGAGCTCTATTATGTCCTGCCCCCTTTGTTGCCATGACACTCTGAGATTCCCTCTGTGAGAGTGCTTATCACATGCTTTAGAAATCAGCTGTTTAGATGTTGTAGGAGATAACTGGTGTTCTGTCTGATTCCCTTAGAGCCCTTTACCTTTCCTATATGTTACCTCACTAGGACATTTTGTTTTTCATGAAATAAGGTACTAGGGATTCAGAGTTACCTGCAGTCAGAGGGAAATCCTGGGAAATCTTGGGAGTTTATTCCCTACCCCTGTGACTCTTAGCCGATGAATGATTATTGTGGGATATGAAAGCCCTGCTCCCGTGCCTCTAGATGGGATAGATTCTGCAGCATAATTTACACCCCCATTTCTTTGCAGTGTCAGGCTGATGCCAACCTCGTGAAACGACATCCTGGCCCAGCTTCCTCCCTTTCCTCTCCTGTTTTCTTGCTCCATTATCAGTTTCTCCTAAGGGCATTTCCTTAATAAATCACTTGCACATGAATCCTCATCTCAAGCTCCATTTGTAAAGAATCAGACCAAAAACAATGATTTTGCCTTAACCAATGGTAAGTTCATTAAGGCAAGGACTATTCTTAAACTTGGTATCTCCAGCCCAAATAACTGAGCCTGAGACATAGTAATGATTAAAAAAATATATCATTGTTGCTTGAATTGATTCCTGGCACTATAATTCTGCTAAGAATACAATTATGAATTAGACAAAATCCTACTCCACAATGCATCCAAAATAGAATGAGTTTAGTCTATTTTGGTGGTGTTTACTTATCTCCCTGACTTCTGAACAACTGACTACCTTAAAGCCTCATCATTTTCTTTGTACATTCACTTCCTCAGTCACTTTATGGAGTACTTTAAATACCATTTATGTAGTGATGGTTCCTAAATTAGTATTTGTAGTTCAGGCCTCTCCTTTGAATCCCAGACTTTTAGCCACCAAGTGCCTGCTCTCCATTGCCAACATAACATATCCAAAATGAACTCTTGATCTCCCCTCCAAACCAACTCTCCCAGTCTTTCCCATCTCGATTAATGGTAACTCCATCCTTCCAGTTATTCAGACCAAAACTTTACAGTCCACCTTGATGAAAAGAGAATGCTAATAAAAACACAAAATACTAGTATTTATCTTAGTTATAAAAAAAAAACTATACTGCATCTGTGATAGACTTTAAAACGTGTTTTATAACTTGAAAAGTAGTAAAATAGTCATTTACTAAATTTTCTTGTTTGTCAGGGATCCCCAAGACCCCATCAAGGTTCAACGATTCACAGAGGACTTTGTGGAACTCATTATACAGTCTCATTATACAGACTGATGGTTTCACTTACAATTTTTTTGACTTAGTGATTTTTCTACTTGACTTTTGACTTTACAATGGTGTGAAAAAATACACATTCAGTAGAAACTGTACTTCAAATTTTGATCTTTTCAATAAATTACAGGAGGTATTCATTCAACACTTTATTACAAAATAGGCTTTTTGTTAGATGATTTTGCCCAGTTGTATGATAATGTAACCGTTCTGAGCATGTTTAACTAGCATGTTAAGGTAGGCTAAGCAAAGCTATGACGTTCAGTAGGTTAGGTAAATTAAAGCATTTTTTTCTACTTACAGTGGGTTTATTGGAATGTAACCTCATTGTAAGTCAACAAGCATATGTATAGTTATATTCATGACTATGATATATTATAGTGAAAGAAGACAAAGCACAATTAATAAAAGGAAAAGGTATATTGGGCAACGTTTGGTGAAAAAAGGATACAAGCTCCTGAGTCCTCTCCCTATGGAGTCACACAGGACATGTTTAATGTTGAATTATGACAGCTCTTGGGAAATGCTGTCTACCAGGGAAGTTCATTAGAAACTCAGTGCCCAATATTTTTGCCAGGGACTGGCCACTTAGGCACCCTCTGCCCAGTATATCAAAATTCCAGTCTCCCAAAACTAAAGCAAATTTCCAGCTAAGCTATATTGTATGCAAAAAAAAAAAAAAAAAAAAAAAAAAAAAAAAAAAAGAGGAAGAAATAAACACAGTGTGCCACTCTTATCAGCTGGAGAATGGTGGGACCTCTCTTGAAATCCAAATTCACAGATGCCAGCCAAAGGCCAACCTTGCAAGCAGGCATGGCATTTTCAAGCTTGGCAGATTAACTATTTTCTTTTTTTACACACATATATTATACCGTGTAAGCAGAAGTGTCACGTGGGAATTCTGAAGAAGCTCCTTAAAAGGAGCTTATCTTTCTAGCTTTTCTTCCTTATTCCTGAAATTCAAATGTGATAGCTGGGAATTCAGGATCCAATTTAAATTGTGGGCATACCTCAAGATAGGAGTCACGTGCTAAGAATGGGTCCCTGGTGACACCATGAAGCCACTATACCATCTCAATAATATCTATCACTAAACTTTCTTTTCTGTGAGCAGAACTGATGCCTATCTTGTTTTAACTATTATTTCTAAATTCAGAATTAGAAGCCAAACAATTTATAATGAAAATTAATTAATAAAATAAAATAAATACATTTTAAAATGTGAAGGCCCTGTAAATAAAAGATCTTCTCTGTTAATCAAATGCAAAATAATAAAAGTAATGCCCTTGAAGAAACAACTAAAAGTAACTAAAGAAATATAGGAAACTGCATTCATTAGAAATGCTATATTTTAAAAATCTAAAAAAAAAATATTGAGTAGCAGCTCATGAGGGAAAGAATAAACTATTCATTTAAAAAATGTAAACTGGGCCTTTAATAGCCTAAAACAGGAAATCATAGCTTAATTATCAATATGTCATTTTTATGTAGGTAAAGATGCTGTAATGACATACAGTATATTCCAAGCCCTTTTTTGTAATGAGAGTTAATAAACACAGGACGATATTCCAGTTGGCTGTAATGTTTCTCCCATAACTTCAAAAGATTTTCCTGATCTAAATTTGGCACTTTTATACTTAAGAATCAATATTGATTTATCAGACATTTTACAAATAGAAGATTTTTTTACGTGTTGCACAGCATTTCCATCTTTTCCTTAGGAGTTTCTTATGGGAATTTTTTTTCACCATTACTCTTAATCTTGTTGAAAATGAAGCAGAAATTCCTTTAATGATTTTTTATAATAGAATATAATCTAAATTAACAATATTACAAACACTGACGAGTATTAGAAATGTAATAAAAAATAAATTTCTCTGTTCCACCATGCTCTATTACAGTCATATTTACATCTATTCATAAAGTAACCAAATAAACTCCTGCTATTCAAGGGATAAAACACCAGCACTATTATACAACAGCATAATTATAGAAAAATGGGATGCTTCCAAGGCATATAGGTTTGACATAGATATTTGTAATTACACCATTCAAATGTTCTCCTGGCAGGTAAATTTAGCCAGACTACACCAAATACATAATACAGTGCAATTCTAACAGTGTTTTCTAATAATTCATCTAAAATCCCCCCCCCAAAACAAGTTACATTAAAATGGCTTAAGGAATATTATAGAGTGAATCATCTGCCCCTCTGCATTTTTCCAGGCACCTAGAACTGGAAAGAGAAAATTAACATCTCCAATTCCTATGGGTATATTTTCAAGCTTATGGACACATTTTTACCTCACATTTTGCCACTATGATATCTGAACTACTTTTAGAAAACTAAGAACAAGAAAAACATATTTTATGGGTATCTTGCAACATTTGGAGATGTCAATGACCTTTACATCTAACTGTCAGTTTACAATTCAAACTCCATTCAACATCCAGATGATTGGAAAATATCAATAAGATATGCAAAACTAAACAGAGGCATAAGAAATAATATACATTGGCCGGGCGCGGTGGCGCAAGCCTGTAATCCCAGCACTTTGGGAGGCCGAGACGGGCGGATCACGAGGTCAGGAGATCAAGACCATCCTGGCTAACACGGTGAAACCCCGTCTCTACTAAAAATACAAAATAACTACCCAGGCGTGGTGGCAGGCGCCTGTAGTCCCAGCTACTGCGAGGCTGAGGCAGGAGAATGGCGTGAACCTGGGAGGCAGAGCTTGCAGTGAGCCGAGATCCGGCCACTGCACTCCAGCTTGGGCCACAGAGCAAGACTCCGTCTCAAAAAAAAAAAAAAAAAAAAAAAAAAAAAATAAATAAAATATACATTAAAGAGGACCATTTTAAATGTTCATATAAATAGTCCAATTTTATATAAACTGATCCAATAGGACCAATGAATCAGATAGCATTAACAGTACACTATTCCTACACACATTTGCAATATTTCAACCCACTAGATTAATGTCAGGGTTAAATATTGCAACAATTTATATTTAACCTCTTTGGATTTTGAATAAAGCTTAAAAAGATAAGAAATGTGAACTAATTTTTTGCTGGATTTTCTATTGGGAACTTTTCAATAATTGTTTTCATGTAAACTCCACTAGTAAATATATTGTAGTCTTCAATTTGTGATGACTAAATTGAGATTCAGAAATATTAACTAAGTTTCCTAGTACTGCATAGTAAATAGTGGTTCCAGGATTCCAAAAAGTATCTGTATGACTGTTTTTTTTTACTGAAAGTCACACATACTTATTAAGGACTTATGTGTGCAAATTATTTATTAATGTATCTCATTTAATCCTCCTAAGAATCACATCAACTAAGTACTATATCCTCACTTTACAGATGAGGAAACTGATGCTGCAGACAGGAAAACGATTTTCCCAGATTTCATAGTAGTATATGAGCAAGCCAAGATGGAAGTCCCATGCCGTCTGAGTCCAGAGCCTATGCTCAATCTCACTTTGATATTAAGAGACATTGACTCCAGTAGCTTTAATTTAGGTAGACCAGAAAACCTTACTTCAAGAACAAGTGAAAATGGAAGGTTGCTGTAACTCTTGGTAAAGTGAGCACACATTATTGAATTTTATTCACCATTGTAAAGTTTCCTATACATATTCACATATCTACCAGATTTTTTTTCCTAATTGAAATGGCAATGAAGAATAAAACACAAAGTTATCCTATAATAACAATACCTGGGTTTCTTGGAACTGAATGTTCCTGGGACGAAAAATAAGAAGAAAAAAAATTGAACCTGCATGTTTGAAAAAAAGAGAGAAGATGGAGAATTCAAAAGTTAAAATAAAAAAAGTCTATCTGAGAACCTTCTTAAAACAGTGTTTTTTTTTCCACAAATAGCAGGGAAATGACAGGATATAATCATCAACATACTGGCAGCTTCCAGACATATGTCTTGGGTAGCAAGTTAGATATTTTGACTTTTGTTCAAAGATGGTAAGAACAAATGGGTTATGGGAGTAGATGGATAGGAAAGTTCTCAACATGATTGCCCCATATGACCAAAGGATAAAGTTTATTGTACACTCATCATCTCTTTCAATTTTTGACTAGAAGGCCTTCTTGCAATTCAGGTGCCAGAAAGCCAAAATCTGCATTTACCAGACTCCCTTGCTCTAAGCTTGCAGACAGAGTTTGGGTATACCATCAAGAATTCAGAACCAGATTAAGTGGGAAGAGATGTGCTTTGTAAAGAATCAGTTTTTGTTGGTGCAAATCACATTATACATGGTTAAGAAACAGATCCAACAGTTTTAGGGCAGGCTTCTTAATCCTTCGATTATAACTAAGGTATATTTTTCTTGGACCTTGGTAGGGAGAGTTACTTTGTTTTTCTAATAGAAGAAGCAGTTCTCTTGGTGGGCAAGTGCTGTGATATTATTCTGTATGTTATTCTTGCAGGCATAGCCTTAGGACATTTCTCTGCAGACTTTACTTTATGTTTTGTAAGGAATTAATTACCTAGAGTAATCCACTTGTGTTTAAACAAGCTAAATGAATTCTGTTATCTGTAGTTGAACCCTGACTGATAAACCTTTTCTCCCTTCACTCTCCACTGTCCTCAATGAGTTTCACCTTTAAAGCCAGGCCAAGGAAAGTGAAGTGTAAAGTGAGTACTACTATGCCACCTCTACAGCCTCCACTCCCCAACACTATGCTCCCTCCAGGGAATTACCTGTGGCACCTATAGATGAAAACTGCAGCTTTGTTCCAAAATTATAAATCAACACCAAGAATCTAACTGCCCAGTGAAATTTATATGTTCACAGATACTCTTAGCTGCCTAAGCATTGTCTGTAATTCCATGAGTTTAAATAATGGTTTTCAATTCTATAATTTTAATGAGAGAAAGAGGAATGATGGAAAATAGGAGGGCGTTGGTAACTGAAGAGAGAAGTGGCACCATCAACAGAGTGTGAACAATCAGAAGTTACATTCTGCTGAATAAAAACATTACTTGGTACTACTTGAAACATGCAGAAGCTACTCTGAATCATTCATAAAGACTTTAATGTATTTTTATGAAAGTAACTGAAAGTACTGAAAGTAACTGCTATTATAAAAGAGTTTCACACTCAGTATTTAAATTATCAGTGTACTTACATTTTAATAAATAACTTTATAAAGTTTAAAACTAAAAGTTGGTCAGGCGTGGTGGCTCACGCCTGTAATCCCAGCACTTTGGAGGCAGGCGGATCACGAGGTCAGGAGATCGAGACTATCCTGGATAACACAGTGAAACCCCGTCTCTACTAAAAATACAAAAAATTAGCCGGGCGTCATGGCGGGCGCCTGTAGTCCCAGCTACTTAGGAGGCTGAGGCAGGAGAATGGCATAAATCCAGGAGGCGGAGCTCTTACAGTAAGCCGAGATAGCGCCACTGCAGTCTCGCCTGGGCAAAAGGGCGAGACTCCGTCTCAAAAACAAACAAAAGAAACCTAAAAGTTTGCCGTTTGACAGTAAATTATGTTACAAGTTCACCTATCCACGTAAAGATAAAACCAAAATCTGCAAAAACCCATGAATACTTAGTCTCATCCTGACATAAATGAAGCTATATTTCACAATACTTACAATCCATTAGACCTTCTAACTGTGAGAGAACTGCATATAAAACACTAAACTATATGTTAGGTAAAATATAAATAAAATTCTTATTACAAAACCGGTATATTAAAATCTACGTCAAAATTACAATGTGTATGATAAAGATTTGTTCATCTCTCCTTACACACTTAGTTTTCAAGCTAGAAATTATGTGAATATATATTCAATTTGCATCAGTGTATTGTCCTTAATTTCTTAAAAAGTCCAACTTTGTACTTTAGCCTTGGTTGTCAGTTTCTTAAGGATATCTCATTGCTTTGAGTACTCTTAATGTGATACGCAGTATGAGTAAGATGGGTAAAAAACAGCAAGATGGCAGAGGGAGAAAAAAAAATGAGGAATTACATGTCCTAAAATTCAAAGAAAAAGATGTTACTGTAGAAAATGTTAGGCAAAGGGCGGGAAAACAACATTTTGTTACAGTTTATAAAAGAAACTATGCTATGTGGTTAACCAGAAGGAAGAGTATTGACCTAATAGCATATTAGACTGTTTTAATTCAAACCTACATTTAGACACTTCTGGGAACATTTCACCCCCACCACAAGGATTGGGGAGAGAGAACTCAAACCTTTAAAACTTATGAATTAGAACCCCTACTAATGGATCTCTCTATTAGCCCCACAACTTGCACTCAGATACTCTAAGAAAATAGGTGATACAATTGAAACTATTCAGTCTATTTGTTGCCTCCTGAACTATTGAGGGTAACCCTTAAAAGGTTTTTGTCTACCTGGCTAGCTCAAATTAAAACCAGCAAAATATCTTTTAAAATATTTATTTTCTTGTCACTGAACTTACTTTTACATTCAGATAATAAAACCCAAAATCACATAGCAATAAAATAAAATAGCCAGACACAGTAACTTAATATTATCTCAATAATATATGCATGTGCATATGATATAAATACTTATATCATTAAATTATAAATATTAAATATAAATATTCATATTATATATCATATAAATGCATATATGTAGATACATGTGAAACTATAATCATGAGTCATCTAGTATAATAACAAACCCGCTAGTATACAAAATACCATGAGGTAAATTATAGACACCGTTTATCAATTATCAATTAAGGTTTGGACATACCTGAAATTTTGGTTTATCATACCAATTTTCACATATTGTATTCCTTAAGTAAAGGAAACGATAAAAACCTAGGATCTCAGTATTCCAATGCACATCTACCACTGCAACTTCTATACCTGATTCCCAAGAAGCCCCGGGATATTAAATATGTTCAAATATCAATTCCTCTGGCAAGAGTACATGTTAAAGATACAACGCCAAGAGGAAATAAATGTATATTGAACTTATCAGGCCACAGGAAATGACACACATTCCAAGATGCTACTGTGGCACTTCATGATAAGGATTTTTGCCTCACCTCATACATTTATACATTCATTATTTTAGGTAAGAGTCTCATTGCAACTCTCATTGCAAAATGAATACAATGCACATAAGACTTCTAACAAAGAGCAAATGCTAGAGTTCATAGAAAGGCACTGTATCATAGAAATGTATTTTTATTGTTCTCTAATATTCTTTGATGGAACTATTGACTTAATTTTGTCATTTCAGTCAATTACGGTATATTTACAAAGTTGGCTTAATTGTCTTTAATTAAGAAATTTGTGTTCATATGTGTAACAATTTGAACATGTAATTATGATATCTAATTATATAATTATAGTATGTTGAAATGATCAAAATCTTCATTATCTTATTGATTTTAAAAGAGTGCAAGATATTTATTAAGCATCTCAGGCATCACTTACAATATTGTCTTCCAAATTGCTTACTTTCCAAAGTTAACAAGACTTGAAAGACAAATAAAGAGAAGCTAATGACAGAAGTCATGTATGCTACTGGGTCATAAAACAATTTTTGCTTATTACATCCTATGACATATCAAAATGCCTATTAGTAATAGCTCATGTTTCTTCGGTTCAATCATTCAATTTATTAATTTATAATACATTCATTACTTAAAAGTTTTGACTGGGAAGAAATTTTTCTTAGTCCTGGAATTATGATACAAAAAAGTTTCAGTGTCTTTTGAAGGAGAAGGTTTCATTGTTTTTGCTTTTTTAGAAACTCATCCTCGAAAGAATAATGTGAACAAACTAATAGCAATTCAGACAGTGTAGGCAGAGGGGTCTTATAAACCTTTCTGTTCCTCATAATGTTTGCTAAATGAGTAGATTAATAACAGTTATCTTAGACTGAATCCTTTAAAAAGACCAGAGACCGAAGCAAGGATTAGAGTATTGACATTTTCTTTGAGAGGTGCAAGCTCTGGAAATGAAGATGTGGGAAGAAAAGGGGATGCACAGTCTTGTGGCAAGGAAAAATGTGAGGAAATGCAACAGGTGTGTTGTTCATGATATGCCTTTCTTCTGCATACCAGATTATCTGGAAGGTTTGCAAAGGGAAAACATACTTCCATTGCCATTCCCTGAGGGGAGAAATAATAATAAAAAATTGTCTGTCTTACCCATTCCTGTTTCCCATACGTCTAGACTCATGCCAAGAGGAACTAACTTTTCCATATGGCTGAGCTCCATTAGCTGACCCCAGTGGCTGCTCAGGAAGCCATACCTGAAGGCTAAAATTGGCCTTGGGAATTAAACACTTTACCAATGCCAGTGAGTGCCTGGGTCCAAGGGTCAAGAAGTGGAGAGTCAACAGTATGGTTAGAGAAAATGGGTTACAAGCAAAAAAACTGTGGGGAGGCAAGAGTGTTATTACAAGATACTTTTCCAAGACCAAAGCTGAAGGATACACTTAAGCCTAGTAGGAAATGTGTAGGAGCAGTTGGTGTTTGAGGAAAGTCATGAGACATAACAGTGATGAAGGAGACTGAGATTCACATGCTATTTCTGGGATAGAGAAATGCTAAATAGGTAGTATGCTTTCTTCCAATGGCCTTTTAAAACAAAACAAAACAAAAACAAAAAAACCTGATTTTGCTAGTGATGTCTTCTCAAATGCCTCCCTAGTTTCTGGGCAAAGATAGATGAAGCAATGATAACACCCCATAAGTGATTGCTAAATGAATAAAGAGCCATTTCAGTGCCTTCTGGAAGCAGATAAAAGGATATTGTGTCTTTATACATTAACAAAGTATTAAAATGCCCAATAATCAACTAGTTTGAAAATATCCCAAATAAGTTAACACAAAATACCAGCTTTTGGATTTTGGAAAAGTTTATTTTCAAGAAGCTTTTTCCTGAACTGGGCCATAAAATATAAAGAAAAGTCTCCATGAAAATGCACTCTAACTTTGCTTGCAAAATAAGCCAACCTGTTAGAAACCTTGTAAGGCACCAATTTAATATCTCCCTCTGACCCAGTTCTTAGAAATTTGTTATCAAGTTACCTATTAATATAACTTACTAGTGCAAATACCCTGAATGTGGAGTGCTTATAATATTCAGATTCCTATAAAAATAGCTATTGCCTCCCCTAAAGTAGAGCAAGTCTTCCCTTTTCCACAACCTAAATCTAATTTAGACAGACTTATTATTAATTCAGAATGCCAGAGAATCTAGTGCATTAAAAAAGAAAGCCTTGCAAAGGAAAAGCCATTCATTTATTGGGCATGAACCAAGAAGGTAAGGTCCTAAAATCTAAAACACCTTAGTTCCCTGATTAAAAAAAAATAAAATAAAATTACATTAAGCAAATTGGAGAACTCTAACTTCTAATATAATCACATGATTTGTAACACTTATGAGCAACATTTCACACCCAGGTCTCCCAGGCCTTGCCCTTAATGCAAGCTTTCCTTTATACTTCTGAATTCACCTGAGACAATGTAGTAGAAATGATTCTAAATAATGAGTAGAACTTGTAAACATAGTTTTACAGGTAAAAATGATGGCATATTTCTTCTCAGTCACTGAAATGGGGCAAAATGGAAATAAGAATCAAGATATTCTTTTGGAATGATCACAGATTATCACTTAGCTGCACAAAAACATTATAAATAAAATCTTTGTTACACAAATATATCTGTTCGTAATGGAAGTCGAAGTGTACTGTCAAAAAGTAGCAAATTAAAACTCCATATCCATGTATACGGCATGCACCATTCACCCAGTTCCTTACATCAAAATTCTTGAATCACCTCCATATGCAGCCCCTCAACAAAATTATCCACTCAAAATATATTTGATCTACTTTCTTCTATTACTCTAAATATTCATCTGCTTGCCCCGTCACCATCATCTCTCCCTGGACACAAGGTCCAGCTTCCAATCCTGACCCTTCTAATCTATGTCCCAAATTGCATCCAGAGTGATCCTATTAAAACACAAGTCACATTCTAACTGCTTAAATCCTCTTTTGGCTTCCCATTGCCCAGAAAATGGAACTCACTCCTGTTCACCAAGCCCTGTATCCTTCTTCACATCTTGTCACCCAACCCCAGTCGCTGAACTCAAGGCAAACCTACTTTCCTGAAAGACACCAAGAGTCCTCATGCTTCAGAGCCTGCACCCTTTGCTATCCCTCTTCTTTTAACTTCCTGCAAGCCTCTGCCTAAATGTTATTTCATCAGAGTAGGCTGCCGTGAACACTCTATTAAAAATAGCAGTTCCTATTATTCCCAGTCACCACATCTACTCTAATTTTCTTCAGCACTCTTACCAATATCAGAAATCAGGATATATATGAATTTGTGTATTACCTGTTTTTCCCTAAAAAATTTAACCTTCATGTGGGCTGAGATTGTGTAGGTCTTGTTGATTGCTTTATCCCAGCACAGTGCCTCACACTTAGTAGGTGCTTAATACTCACCTCCCTTCTATGACATGATGCTGTCTTTCTTTAGAATATTCTGGGTAAGCACTGACAAGCAGAAATTATCTCAGTAATGCCCCCATGTAATTCTAAGTGAAATCTGTACTCTAAGAAATTCAAGGTCTTATATGCTTACAAAAACAAAAACAAAACAACAACAACAACAACAAAATTATCCATTTAGGAATAGTAAAAACATCAACACTATTAATTAAAATGTTTGTGTTATAAATTACCCTATGGACTTCTCCAAAAAAATGTGGAAATGCTGTGTTCCCAGACAGGCATTTATTCAGAGAAGAGGATTTATGAAAAGACTTTAAAGCTTAGTGGTGTTAGGAAGAATAGAAAGTAAAAGTTCAGGAACAAAAAGGAGATATATTCATTAATTTATCCTCATATAATGATGTAAAACAAAATAAAACAACCCAAAATATACTGTTTTTAGTAGAACTATGACTAATGCAGAGGACCCCAAATAATATAAAATGATTTATAATAATTTTTTTTAAATTTATAGAAAGAATGAGCTAAGAGGTAGAAACTTTAAAATGGGAAGAAATATCTAAATTTTTGTTGTAAATAAATTATGATCGGCTCTGCAAGGATCTGTTTATTCTTTACCAAAAACTCCATTATTGGTATTTATGTAGCTGGGTTTAGTTATTCTTGGACAACTATCAAACATAAACTATCTTCCACAAATTTGAGTGCTACTATTGCCATCATAAAGTTTTATTGAGGGCCTAACATGAACCTCATGCTAGCTTGGGGGAAACAAAACATATTATGTGACCCTGATGACCATAACCTTTACAAAAGTCAAAATTTATTAAAAAAAAAAAAATGGCTCGATAAGTGCTAAATTAAATTATGGACAAATTCTGTCACATTGCATTAGTTTCCTGGATTAGTATCACTGAGTTGAAACATATTATTTTAATCATAAATATTTCACTATAGGATTCTACTGTAACATGTCTAATATAAATTACTGTACATTGTGTAAAATAATTTATAAACTTTCTAAGGGATGAGAAAATCAGCCTTCTCAAAAAGATATGTTTGCATTGCAAACAAAAGCAAGTAATGTGCTTTGATCAATTTGATGTGAAACATAAAAAGCGTCTTTCATATAAAACAGATACCAGGCATACAGTTTTAATTGAAGAGAATTTTTGTTACTTCTTAATATTTCAAGGGAACACATACCAAAAGGAGCTGTAAGTCAGTTATTTTGTTATTACCTTTGGCTATTTTACTATTACCTTGCAATAAGATAATGAATTTTCCTTTGGGGGAAAAAAGTCTTCAATGCTTAACAAATGAGATCATTCTAAATTAAATTATTTGCTTGAATAGACACTATTTTATTAAATATTTGATTGACTACAAGTTATTTTCCTCCATATATACAAATGTTATTGCATCCTTGCTTTTTGAAACAACAGGCTTTATATCAAAATTGCATATCATTTTTTAAGGCATACCTTTTTTTTTCCCCAGAGTTTAGTAGCAATCTTTTTCTCTATATATTTCAGTCCCTGAAACATATTGTGCACATTCAGTGTTGTAACCTTGTCACTCAAATATCTGATACAACACAAAGTGATTTCACCAAAAATAATGGAAGGATAGACACTATTCTTGGTTAGAAACAGTTTTTGTTGTATTTTTTGGGACAGAGTCTTGCTCTGTCACCCAGGCTGGTGTGCAGTGGCGCGATCTTGGCTCACTGCAACCTCTGCCTCCTCTGTTCAAGCAATTCTCCTGCCTCAGCCTCCTCGGTAGCTGGGATTACAAGCATGCACCACCACTCCCGGCTAATTTTTGTATTTTTAGTAGAGATGGGGTTTCACCATGTGTGTCAGACTGGTCTTGAACACCTGACCACCTGATCCACTCACCTCAGTCTCCCAAAGTGCTGGGATCACAGGCATGAGCCACCACACCCGGCCAGAAACATTTATTAAGAAGAATATCGTGCTTGTCATGTTCAGTTTCTTGAACCGGGTTATCATAATAATAAATAATAATAAAGAGTAACTAGATAATTAAAAAGTTCAAGAAGCATTGTATTTTGTCAGTCTGGGAAAATAACACCCAATGTGCCTTTCTCTGTGGATGCTCCACTTAGGAAACGGTACAAATTGGAAATGAAAAGGAACGTGGTATGGGAGTGGAGAGAAAAAGAAGTATTTGAAAAGAAGTCTCCGAAATCATGGATAGAAAACAATTAATGATTATGACTATGGAAGTAGTGCATGTTTTAGAGTATTGCACCCATAACTGAGAGGTTTTAGAAAAAAATACATTCCCAGAAAGGAAAATGTAAAGAGGAAGCAGTGTGCTAAATTGCTTTTGCTGTCTCCTGATCTCCCAATTAGTGAGCCCTTAGCCAACTCTCTTGAAAGCAAATACCTCTAAGGAGGGTGGTGTCACTTAATTATTCATATTTTATTGCCAATTACTTTAATCATATGGTTTCTTCATAACATTCGGCTAAATCAGCTAAATTTGGAAATGTTATGCATACCATCCAACAGTATAAAGAGGCACATGTGTAATTTTAGAAAATGGGTTATTTGAAGGAAACGCTTCAGATATATTTGTTGAAATAACTGAGGATTTTCAAGTTCTACTTGAAAACTTAACCTTTAGGAGAGGATGACCAACCCAGGAGATGGGCTTTCAGAGTTACCCGATGTTGCAAAGTTGATCATTTAAAAGGTTACTTTAATGCTTCCTTAAAATAGGTGTAATTAATTCAACTCTTAGAAACCTTAAGATGGCCTGGGGGAAGGGAAATACCTTAAGTAATCATAACAAAAGCTAAGTCTGTGCTTTAAGGTTGGAGGCACATTCAGGCAAAATGGTGAAACCATTGCTCTCCTGCAGGCTCCATTTACTTTTAGATAAACATCCAAACATCCTCATATTGCCTCAGGCTATTTTCACAAGGCCAACTCCCTGGGACTTAGAAAAATCCTATATATTGCATTAAAATGTCAATTCCTTCACAGGATAGAAGAAATTTGAAAATTATTGTCTTTTTGTCTTTGTGTTTCTTTCCATTGTCAAAATTTGTTAATGTTAGAAAGGTTTTAGTTGTTTGCTTTAGCAAAGGTGTTTTCTTTAATTAAAGGTCACTCCTTGAACCAAAAGTTTAAGTCATCAGTGAATTATTTGTGACCCAAATTATTTGTATGAATAATTATGTGAAAAGAGTAGAAATGTTGCCCCAAACACTTTCATCTTCCTACTCTTTTCCTCTGACTGACTGTCCTGCATTCCAGAATGTTTCATTGTATCATAAAACCCTAGCACATATTTTATGATTTTTCCACTGAGGTAAAAATAATGTTTAATACTGAATTGCGAAAGTGATGTTTACCTACCAAGAACATTTTTATGTAGGGGAACAAAAACAAAATAGCTAAATTGAAATCCCTTCTTTACCATGAAATCGCTTTGTGATCCTGAAGAAGGTACTCTTTTTTCTAAAACTTCATTTCCACATCAGTAAAATAGAGACCATTATATCCAACATAGAAGGCCATTGTGAAGAAAAAATGAGATGGTGCAAAGAAAATGAGAATAGGTTTTGTTTTTATTTTCCGTAGTCTCTTTTCTGCTTCCCTGGCACTTAATAAAACAGTCTACTAAGTGTCTTATCCTAATAACCTATTAAGATTGCTACTATTTCATTTAGAATAATTGTTCATACAGATTGTAACACCTTCCCCCACACATATAGGCTTGCAGTTCTGCTTTTCAATAATTATATAGTTATTCAATGGTTTGATAAAACATTGCCTTGCATGGAGGATATTAAACTCATGAAACCAAACACTCCAACAATTTCAAGTGGCGACTGGAGACCAATGGTAATAGGACATACATGTGATTGTTTCGTCTCTGCCTATAGCTATACCATTGTTCTCTCTGAGTCTTACTTTATGGCTCTGTAAAAAATTAGATGACCACTGCAATTCTTTCTGGCTTAGTAATTCTAAAATTTATGATCTATAAATAATCTAATCCTACCCTTGATGATTTTCCCTTGATGGCATTTAGCAGGCTTGATAATAGTTTCTTTATTTAGCTCTCTCTTGTGAGAGATTCTGCTTTTGAGGGGACAAACTTACCTGTTTTGTTAATTATTTTATCTCCAACAGTTAGTGCAGTGCCTGACACATTGTAGTGAGAGACAGGACTAGCTGGATTTCCTAGGCCGACTAAGAATCCCTAAGTCTAGCTGGGAAGGTGACCACATCCACCTTTAAACACGGGGCTTGCAACTTAGCTCACACCCGACCAATCAGAGAGCTCACTAAAATGCTAATTAGGCAAAACAGGAGGTAAAGAAATAGTCAATCATCTATGGCCTGAGAGCACAGTGGGAGGGGCAATGATTGGGATATAAACCCAGGCATTCCAGCTGGCAATTGCTACTCTCTTTGTATCCCCTCCCTTTGCATGGGAGCTCTGTCTTCACTCTATTAAATCTTGCAACTGCCCTCTCTTTTGGTCCGTGTTTGTTATGGCTCCAGCTGAGCTTTGGCTAGCTGTCCACCACTGCTGTTTGCCACTGTCACAGACCCGCTGCTGACTTTCATCCCTCTGGATCCGGCAGGGTGCCCACTNAAAAATTAGATGACCACTGCAATTCTTTCTGGCTTAGTAATTCTAAAATTTATGATCTATAAATAATCTAATCCTACCCTTGATGATTTTCCCTTGATGGCATTTAGCAGGCTTGATAATAGTTTCTTTATTTAGCTCTCTCTTGTGAGAGATTCTGCTTTTGAGGGGACAAACTTACCTGTTTTGTTAATTATTTTATCTCCAACAGTTAGTGCAGTGCCTGACACATTGTAGTGAGAGACAGGACTAGCTGGATTTCCTAGGCCGACTAAGAATCCCTAAGTCTAGCTGGGAAGGTGACCACATCCACCTTTAAACACGGGGCTTGCAACTTAGCTCACACCCGACCAATCAGAGAGCTCACTAAAATGCTAATTAGGCAAAAACAGGAGGTAAAGAAATAGTCAATCATCTATGGCCTGAGAGCACAGTGGGAGGGGCAATGATTGGGATATAAACCCAGGCATTCCAGCTGGCAATTGCTACTCTCTTTGTATCCCCTCCCTTTGCATGGGAGCTCTGTCTTCACTCTATTAAATCTTGCAACTGCCCTCTCTTTTGGTCCGTGTTTGTTATGGCTCCAGCTGAGCTTTGGCTAGCTGTCCACCACTGCTGTTTGCCACTGTCACAGACCCGCTGCTGACTTTCATCCCTCTGGATCCGGCAGGGTGCCCACTGTGCTCCTGATCCAGCAAGGCACTCATTGCCGCTCCTGATCAGGCTAAAGGCTTGCCATTGTTCCTGCACAGCTAAGTGCCCGGGTTCGTCCTAATCAGCTGAACACTAGTCACTGGGATCCACAGTTCTCTTCCATGACCCACAGCTTCTAACAGAGCTATAACACTCACCGCATGGCCCAAGATTCCATTCCTTGGAATCCCTGAGGCCAAGAACCTTAGGTCAGAGAACACAAGGCTTGTCACCATCTTGGAAGCAGCCCGCCGCCATCTTGGGAGCTCTGGAAGCAAGGACACTGCCCCCACAACCCCGTAACAGTAGGCAGAAGCTAACTGCAGAACTATAATGTATTGGCTTAACAAATGAATAATGCCCAATGTATTATTATAGAGAAGATAATACAAGTCAATTAATTTTAATGTATTTAAGTAAAATTCTATTTGCCCTAAAGCAATGTATTTTCTGTATAAGTTATGCACCCTCTGGAATTAAGTGAATAAGCCCTTATGTATCCAATTTTACGGTCTTGCAATTTTTATTTATATATCTGTCTTTTCTACTAGAACGTCTTAGCTATTTGAAGGCTTATCTCTGGCCTCTGGTGTCTAACATATATTTTTGGCCACATATACTAGAATACTCTATAATTTTCCATTGAAAGAATCTCATTTACATACTTACAAATATAATTGTCTTAATTATTTACAATTAATTTTGCTTATATCCTTTTCATTTGACTCTTGTATCTGTGTCAATACTGATTTCCAAAGCTTCAGAAAATAGAGTCAGCCTTTATGGCAAACATATTGTTGTCTAGGTTATAGCACACAGACCAGCTGGTATTTTTCAATGACATGTCATCATGATTAAAGGTGTAGAAGATGCTATCCTGTGAAAAGGTTTTGAAAATGTGGGTTCTGTGTCTGTATATTTTTATATACACATCCCAAAACAGTATTTTGTTCCCATGTTCTCTTAGAACAAGACCATTTAGATGTGAATTTTCTTCTACCTCTTCCATCCCTAAGACAGCAAGACCAAGTCCTCCTCTTCTCTTCCTCCTCAGCCTATTCAATGAGAAGACAAAGATAAAGACCATTATGATGATTCACTTCCACTTAATAAATAGTAAACATATTTTCTCTTCCACATGACTTTTTTTCATTTCTTTTTTGATTTGTTTTTGAGACAAAGTCTCATTCTGTCACCCAGGCTGGAGTGCAGTGGCGCAAACATGGCTCACCACAGCCTCGACCTCCCAGGCTTAAGCAATCCTCCCAATTCAAGTCTCCTGAGTAGCTGGGACTACAGGCACATGTCATCATGCCTCGCTAATTTTTAAATTGTCTTTTGTAGAGATGAGGTGTCCCTGTGATGAGCCCAGGCTGGTCTCGAACTCCTGAGCTGAAGCGATCCTACCCCCTTGGCCTTATGAATTTCTTCATAACAGTTTCTTTTCTTTATCTTACTTTATTCGGTATAATACATACAACATACAGAATACGTGTTAACTGACAATTTATGTTGCTGGTAAGGCTTCTGGTCAACAGTAAGCTATTAGTAGTGAAGCTTTGGTGAAGTCAGAAATTATACATGGGTTCTCGACTGTGTAGGGTCCATGGCCCCTACCCACTGGGTTCTTCACGGGTCAACTGCACAATTAATTCATGATATGGAGGGAGAAGTATAGAATAAAGGACTTCAAAATTCCTTCCTAACTCTAAACAACTATGAAATAAGAAAATTTTTTATGTCCTGACACAGAAAATTGTTCAAGACATATTTTAAGTGAATAAATGTAAGTTGTAAAACTGTAGGTACACAGTGGTAGTATTTTTTGTAAAGGTATAGGATTTTAAATTTATTCTTATCTCTAACATTAAAAAAAAAAAACACACACACACACACACAAAATGTTAAAATCGTTCATTACCTAGTTGGAAATTCACTCAAATATGGCAACATCCTATTTGTAATTGCGACCATTTGCTTAAGAATATAATGGTAATCACTTACAGAGGTCTCCATTCAAGCATTTTAAAAAATAGTTTTATGAACATTAACTCATTTAATACTCACAACAACCCTACAAAGTGATTGTCATTATCACCTCTTTTTGCAGATGAAGAAATTGAGGCAAGAAAAGCAAGTTTCTTGCTCAAAGCCACATAGAGCTAATGATTAGTGGAGCTGAGCTTCACAGAGAGATTCTTTGGCTCAGAGGCCAGTTTTCTCCGAGGCCAGTTTTCTCCAAGTCCACTTCCTACACTATGCTGCCCTACACTCTTCACTCAACAGCCCACTCCAAACAGTAACCTGATGTTTGTGCTAATCAACAATTTGATTTTATATTTACTTTCTATCCATTTATTTTACAAATATGCTTTGAGCACCAATTATGTGCAAAACATAGCTTTATCTCCAGTAATTGATAAGTCCAGCTTTTCAGTTTGTTCCCATTAATAGCTAGCCCAAAATTTATCAGTCCTTCTCAGGATCCTGATCTCGTCATTTCACACCCATTTCTAACATCAATATTGGTAGAAAATAAGAGGCATTTGTAGGCTGCTAGTAGAGATATAAGGACACCTACTTCAATACCCTCCAGAAGGCTGCAATTTCCCAAACTCCTTTCTTACAACTCAGAATGCTCATGTATTAGAACAGGTACTGTATGCATACCTACAGTGAATTGTTAGAAGAAACTACTGACAGGTATAGGAGGTTGAGCTAGATGACTCCTGAGGTTCGTCCAGATAAGTGTGGGAAGAGCCAGTTACTTACTATCTCTTGCCATGAAAAGAATAGCACTTTCCCCGGGAATGAAGACTAGTAATAAGGTCAAACTGCAAAAACCAAATGACTCCTCCCTTCATTTTTTAAATAAAAGGTGTATTTAAAGATGTATTAAGGTTTCCAAAGGAAAGAAGAAGAAAAATTAACAGGAAAGAATAAAAATCCTTTAATTCTGAAGCAGGTAATGAAACACACACACACACATACACACACACACACATACACACACAGACATATCAACAAAAAGCCAGATGATCCCTAGGAGTATAATAGGTAGCACAGGGTGAGACTGCAGTCCTGGGTTTGGAGAATAGGAAGATTCCCCATAATCTACCCAATGCCTATGGCCAAAGCAAGAAGTTACTGCTATATTGTGCAATCCTCAGTTACCAGATGGGCATTGCACACATTTTTCTGTTGTTGGTGTGTTTTCTGTGAATAAAATTACTTTCTACCATGTAATGTTAAGGTTCTACTTCAGGCTGTATCTTAACCAGTGTCTTTTGGTTTCAGGACCATTTTGGACACAAGGAAAATTTAAACCTTGCAGGACAAGATGTGCCGCGTCTGCTGAACCTGCATCTTTGGGATAAGGATAGTATTTAAACCAAGGAGTCATCTGTGGAACTCCTCCAGGTGTGGGGACAGAAATAAATAGGTGTATATATCCCATAGTGCTGATATAGTTTCAGATTTTTTTTTTTTTTTTTTTTTGAGACAGGGTCTCACTGTGTCACCCAGGCTGGAGTGCAGTGGTGCGATCTCAGCTCACTGTAACCTCTCCCTCTCAGGTTCAAGCAATTCTCTGGCCTCAGCCTCCTCAGTAGCTGGAAGTACAGGCACCTGCCACCATGCCCGCTAATTTTGTAATTTTAGTAGAGCTGGAGTTTCACCATGTTGGCCAGGCTGGTCTCGAACTCCTGACCTCAAATGATCTGCCCACCTTGGCTTCCCAAAGTGTTGGGATTACAGGCATAAGCCACCATGTCCAGACTAGTTTCAGAATTTTAATACCAGTACATGTTATTATTATTATTATTACTTTAAGTTCTGGGACACATGTGGAGAATGTGCAGGTTTGTTACATAGGTATACACGTGCCATGTGGTACACCCATCAACTCGTCATCTACATTAGGTATTTCTCCTAATGCTATCCCTCCCCTAACCTCCTACTACCTGATAGGCCCTGGTGTGTGATGTTCTCCTCCCTGTGTCCATGTGTTCTCATTGTTCGACTCTCACTTATGAGTGAGAACATGTGGTATTTGGTTTTCTGTTCCTGTGTTAGTTTGCTGAGAATGATGGTTTCCAGCTTCATCCATGTCCCTGCAAAGTACATGAACTCATCCATTTGTATGGCTGCATAGTATTCCATGGTGTATATGTGCCACATTTTCTTTATCCATTCTATCACTGATGGGCATTTGGATTGGTTCTAAGTCTTTGCTATTGTGAACAGCGCTGCAATAAATATACGTGTGCATATGTCTTTATAGTAGAATGATTTATAATCCTTTGAGTATATACCCAGTAATGGGATTGCTGGGTCAAATGGTATTGTTAAATAAGTAAAAAAATCAAGACTAAAAATAAATATAACATATATTATACAAGGAGTAGGAGAGTAAAGACGAAGAATTGATCTTATAAAAAATGAGAAACATCAGGTGGAATAATAGGAATGGAAAATTATAATGTAAAAAGCATGCCTCTTTCCACATGTTATATAAGCCTCACAGAACAGAGAATATCATGTTAGAAGGTTTTGGAAAATAGATTAAATGAAAGAAGTTTTTTTTTTTTTATGTGAATTTGCAGAAAATCATAGCTAGATAGTAGCCACAAGGTAATAATTTAGACAGGGCAAAGCTAAATATAAAATTATACTTTTAAAAAGTTATATGACAAATCTTTAACATCTAATTGAAGTTATACAGTTTTATAGTAATAAAATAAGTCTTAAAATTGGTAGATGACTGGCATCATGCAAACTATATTCTCTGGGTTTTGAAGGAAGGAAGGAAGGAAGGAAGGAAGGAAGGAAGGAAGAAAGAAAGAAAGAAGAAAAAAAGAGAAAAGAGGGGACGAGATGAAAAAGGAAGGGGATAGGAATGGGGAAAGAAGAGGATCTATATAGGAACAGTTAGGTTAAGAGAGCCCAAGATGGAGTTAGCTTAGTTGTGAATAACAACACTGCTTGATTGCGGCTTGCAGTGTGTGTACTCCTCTGTTCAAAGCACTCCAAATAGCTTCCTGGCTTAGAATAAAACCCAAGGTCATTTCAATAGACAACATGGCTCTGTGTTTATGCGCCCTTTGCTTCTCAGATCTTATCTCTTACATTCTCATAGCCCACACCAGTCCCCTCACAATGACACTTTACTCAGTAATATTTGTGTGATCTCACCTCAGAGACCTTTCCCTTGCTGTTTTTTCTTCCAGCATCACTCCTTTGCCTGCTTTAGATTTTTGCTCAAATATCAGCTTCTTACAAAGGTTTTCCTAAACATTTAATTGGATCTTATTTACCCCTTGACAACCTCTTCCAGTTCTCCCCACCTACTGTTCTTATATTTTATTAAATATGTTTATTGTCTGCACCCCCTCATTAGAATGTTCATGAGGACAGGAATTGGCATTATTTTGTTCATGAGTGGTTTGCCTAGAACTGTGCCTGGCCTATAGAGTTACTTTAACACAATTTTTGTCTGAAAAGACAGGAAGAACAGAGGAGTCTGGGCATCAGAAATAGAACCTGAAGCCATAGGTCAGTTCTTTCCAGAGCGTTTGGTAGCACTGGTCTCCACATACTTTTTGTCCATATCTCTCCTAGATGACTTTTGAAAAAACAGGAACTTCTCATATATTTTTATTGATATCTAATATCATTTTCCTAAGTTTAACTAGTTGCTAAGATGCATTTTAGCTACTGAAATCAGAAAGTAAAATGGTTACATCACCTCTTTAAATAGGTCCATGGAATATACAATCTGATACTCAATATCTTTCACTGAAAAATATGCCTTCTTTAATAGAAATGTTACGTTATTTCTTTTTCTCCTTGGATCATTTTCCATGGCACTTTTCTCCACAGAATTTTATCTTCGTGTAATATGTCTATATGCTGGAAAATCACTTACTAATTATGATTTCATATTACATGGTGTATTAGTCTGTCCTCACATTGCTATAAAGAACTACCTGAGATTGGGTAATTTATAAAGAAAAGAGGTTTATTTAGCTAACAGTTCTGCAGGCTGTATAAGAAGCATGGCTGCAGAGGCTCAGGAAACTTACAATCATGGTGGAAAGTGGAGAGGAAGGAGGCATATTTTACATAGCCAGAGCAAGAGGAAGAGAGTGAAGGGAGAGACACTACACACTTTTAAACAACCAGATCTGAGAACTCACTCACTATCACAAGAACAGCAGGGAAGAAACTCGCCCCATGATCCAATCACTTCCCACCAGGCCTCTCTTCCAACACTGGAGATTATAATTCAACAGGAGATTTGGATGGGGACACAAATCCAAACCATAATCACATGGAAAGTGGGAAAATGTAGGTTTTTTGAGACTGAAAATCTTATCACGAAAATTATATTAGTACAGACTTGATTTAAACAACATAAATGTATTATATAATGTGAAAAGTATTTATTGGAAATGCATCAGTTAATCAGATGGATGAGGCTATTTTTTTTCCAATTAATTCTTGTACTTGGAAGATCATCACTTGTTGCTGGAATGGAACAGAGGGTTCACTATGCTGCTTATTTTTTTTTTTCATTTTTCTAATTAAGAACTGAGAAATTTGCTCACATAATAATAATATGGAAATTTTAATTCCTGGAAATTCTTCCAAGCTACAAAAAGAATATACAGCGCCATACTAAATAATCAAACATTGTTTCCCATAACCTGTCAGCTGAAACTCTATTAGGTATATCTTCAATTATGTTGAAAACAAAAAGAATTGAAAACCACCTTAGTTGCAGAAGAATCTGTTACTCAAACCTAAAAGCTATTTACTGGTTTCTGCACCAAGACCAATTTCCATTTGTTTAGTGCCCTGGAGCGTTTTGTTGTTGTTGTTCTTGTTGTTCTTGTTGTTGTTATTGTTGTTGTTTTCCATGGAGTAATGTATCAATAATATGATTAAGGTTGCTCAGTATGTGGATTTTTTTCTCTTTTATGAAGAGATAAGAGTGATTATAATGGGTGGGGGAGGAGAACTTAAATCTCACCAACTCTTTGTGAAGCAGATCAATTTTAGGAAACTATACACATACAAGTTGTAGATATTTAGGTTGATTCCTTAAAAATATCCTTCTACTTGCATACCCTTGTTTGAAGCTTGTACTTTAAAACAAGCAAATCAAAATAACCAATCCTATAAATAAGTGTCCTAAAATGTGTACCAAAAAGATATGTTTGATTTGAGAAATGCTACTTTTGCTTTTCCCCTTAAAAAACTCACAATGTTCATTGTTGGCATATAATGAACATATGGGTGTTCTTTGGTAAAGAAACCTGTTTGGCTTGTTTAACACAGGCTTTCTAAATCAAATTTGAACACAGGACACTTTTCTCTTGTGACATTATTTGACAACCCACAGTACTAATATTCCATTGGTACACATTTTGCACTATACTAGATGTGGCTTCTGAAAAGAATGGCTATATATAAAACAGGAACTCAGAAGAAGTGGCTTTAGAAAATAAGGGCTCAACGACACTGGTTGCTGAAGTCATAGGAAAGTGAATGTTGATAACTATGGAATCTGAGAGAGTAGAGAGGGACCCAGGGGCTGAGCAGGATGTTGCGTATTTAGAACAGAAAGAGGTCTAGTTGAAGAAATATGGGGGAAGGGAGAAGACTCAATGTTGTCACCAAGCTATTATATAAGAGACTTTGACAAGACGATCTAACATCTAGGATATTTCATACATATTCAACAGATAAGCTGCTGCTGAGAATATTCTTTCATTTTGAAGCTGGGGGCGGATGGGGAGCCTAGACAAAAAATAACTCTGCATCTCCAGAGATCAAGGGAGTTAAGAAAATTCATTCAGTCTCAAATGGTGCTAGATGGAAAAATGGTAATTTAGAGGAGGAGAAAAAAGATAGCATGGCCCAAAATATAAGAATAAGTGAAAAACTGACCTGCCTGGAGAAAATGAGTACAAAGTCCAGATGAGAGCAATGAATCTTTAAATTGATGCAAGATGAATTAATATGTGAGATGAGGGAAATTTAACTTGTTTTGTTTTTTGTATATCGACAGCTTTCTCTCTGAGATTCCCTAGCACTATAATCAAATTTTGTGTGCTCAATGCAGTGCATATATTTTGGGGAAAAAAAGTGACATAAGAGAAGTAAAAGATGACAGTCAAGCTTTAAGCAGGAGGTGGAATCTTTACTGAGCCTCTAAAGGACACAGAAGTCACCTAAGATACAGAGCTGATAATAAGATGTACTCAGAAGGTGTCTCTCTTGAAAGACTTTCTATAATGTACCTGTTCTCCTCTCAGTACCCAGAGTGTAATTTTTAAAGGTTTAGAAACATTACAGAAAAAATTACAAAGATAAGTAAAGGAGAAAAACTGAACAGCATAGACAACACCCATAGTGAAAAAATACAATTTTTGTCTATATAGTACCTGTAACATTTAGATCAGCATCCTTCTTAGAGTTCTCTGAACATATATTTGACAGGAATGGATTGGATCTGAACACATTGTGTTCAGAGAGCTGATACACAATTGAGAGCTGATACTGGATGTCACTGCATTGACTCCTCAAACAAACCTACATTTTCAGGGTAGCTTTGTAATATGTATCCCCTTTGTACATAGTACTTTGTACTATGGTCAGTCCATAGCATTCCTAAAGAATGAAACTACCAGCAAAGATTTAAATGTGGAATCCAAGAGACAGATTTCATTTGGCTTTAATATCAGTTACTATGACAACAAATGGGCTATTTAAAGTTGTTAGCATTCTAGCCCACTGAGTTAATAATATGGACAAGAATGGCATAAAAGTTGAGCAAAAGCAAATTACCTCAATGTCGTATCACATAGCAATGACAATGAAAGCTGTGTAGGCTTAAGAGGGTTCAGAGGGTTTGGAAAAACATCATTAGGAAGGACAAATCCATCGAAAATAATGAATAGTCTTATTTATAACTAGCAGTACATTTTTGATGTCTCCTCAATATCATGTTCTTCAGGCTGTTCAAAATGTTTCTATAATGTACCTGTTCTCCTCTCAGTACCCAGAGTGTAATTTTAAAGGTTTAGAAACAGTATAGAAAAAATTACAAAGATAAGTAAAGGAAAAAACTGAACAGCATAGACAACACCCACACTGAAAAAAATACAATTTTTGTCTATATCATACCTGTAACATTTAGATCAGCATCTTTCTTCTTAGAGTTCTGAACATACATTTGACGGGAATGGACTGGGTCTGAACACATTGTAAACTGAGAGCTGATACTGGATGTCACTGAATTGACTCCCCAAGCAAACCTACATTTTCAGGGTACCTTTGGCTTCAGATTTAAAACAAAACAAAACAAAAAGTCAAATTGGAACAGAAATTGGCATTTAGCTAGAATCTTACGACTGCATGATCTCTGTTTACTAATTATCCCCTTTCCATCTCAAGCACATGGTCAAGAGTGAAATGTGCAATTAGATCTTGGATATCCAGAAGATTTTAACAAGGAAAAAGGTGATGCAATCAGTAAGGATCAAGTTTTATAAGCTGTTGTTTGAAAGATTCATCTGCTAAAAGCAGCAAAGAATGGCATATCATAAGATGTTAAAGCAGATGGCCTAAGTCACAGTGCTACATTACACAAGTATGAAGACTAGAACTGAAATAGCCTAAGTAATATTTTTATTAACAAGATGCCAAGTACAGCAGCAAAAATACCTTTAGGAAGAAATCTCACTTCAAAATAGGTTTTTCCTCTTTACACTTGATGCTATTTTCTGAATTACTCTTGGTCTGTTGCATATGTTTAAGTGTCTGGGTGCTCACCATGCCCAGATGAAAGAAACTAACCTCTTTCCTTAAATGAAGGCCTCCTTGTCTTATGATCCCACCAGTGTGATGGAGATAAATGAGAGTAAACTAAACCAGCAACCTAGGAAAGAGTGCACTATACTGTATAATCTGCAGATAATTTTTTGCACAGTAAACAGGGAGAGTGGGGAACTCAATCGTCTTTGAATTAGTTATAAAGAAAGCAACACTCATTAAGTCTGTAGTGACACTAAACGTTGCTGGAGTGATCTTAAGATTATAAAGGTGGCCGGGCGCGGTGGCTCAAGCCTGTAATCCCAGCACTTTGGGAGGCCGAGACGGGCGGATCACGAGGTCAGGAGATCGAGACCATCCTGGCTAACCCGGTGAAACCCCGTCTCTACTAAAATACAAAAAAACTAGCCGGGCGAGGTCGCGGGTGCCTGTAGTCCCAGCTACTCAGGAGGCTGAGGCAGGAGAATGGCGTAAACCCGGGAGGCGGAGCTTGCAGTGAGCTGAGATCCGGCCACTGCACTCCAGTCCGGGCGACAGAGTGAGGCTCCGCCTCAAAAAAAAAAAAAAAGATTATAAAGGTGATGCCAGGTGGTCACTTCCAGAATCCAGACACACAGTAGTGGCTGTAAACAGAGAGCTGTGATTACCCACAGACATTTCAACTACAAAAGCAGGCTACCACAACCAGATCAGAGAGCTGACACTCAGACATGCAAAAGAGTTTTTCAAATCAGAAAGAACAGGCTAAGGCTGACAAATGTATTCACCTATATAGTCCTATCAATACATATCGTTCACTAATATGTGTGTATTCATTCATCTATGGATTATACTTAGGGACCATTGTGGGAATGGTGTAGCGGTTAAAAGCATGGAATTTCAAGTCAGACAAGCTGGTTTTGAATTTTCAGCTCCTCCTCTCTCGATGAGTTAACATGACTTAATCTTGGCTTTATTTGTATTTTTCTGGCAAGGCTATCCCAAATATCGAATGTGTTTAAAGCCCTTAGATCAATGACTGACACAAAATTTACACCATACACTGTTTGATGTTATTATTAAATAGTATGTGCGTTGTAAAATATATATAAAATAGAAAAATGATGCAAATAGGCACCAATGGAAATTCTGATGTTTTCCTCTCTTGCTCCATGAATTTGCTTGGGCAGCACCACCTAGACCATCAATCTGAAGAACAGAAGTTCAATAGGGAAAGTTTTGAGCAAAGTACAGTCAAAGGACAAAGATGGCAGACCTTATTCAAATACAGAACAGGAAAGTTAAGAACAAAAGTTCATAATATTTGGCCCGACAGGCCCTGGTGTCTTGGACTTCACTTTCTTTTTTTTTTTTTTTTTTTT
>NW_016809495.1:6232-13468 GCF_001698545.2 Rhinopithecus bieti | reverse complement strand
GTTAGCCAGGATGGTCTCGAACTCCTGACCTCGTGATCCACCCGTCTCGGCCTCCCAAAGTGCTGGGATTACAGGCTTGAGCCACCGCGCCCGGCCGGACTTCACTTTCATGGAGATGAAGAGAATAGATTTCAAAGCTTAATATCATTATATGTGAATCCTATATCTATCTCTCTTTATTAAAATTTGGTTTTCCTTACAGCTTTCTAGCAAGGAAAAAAAGTCATAGCCAAATAATGATACTACCTCTTCGGCAGGTAAATGGATCATAATACATAAATTAATCATCATTCTGCTTATAAACTTAAAATTATCGTGAGTTTTTTCAGCATGAGTCAGCCTCCCTAGTTCATTGCAAAGTTTGGGTTTTAGGGCCCATCAGGCTGTGGGGTAGATCCCGGACAAAGGCAAATTTAGCCAGGTAATTCTTGCCTTTGCCTGCCTGCCAGTCTGCCTGTATTGTCCTGGTGACATCCAGTTTCTAAGATGCTATTACTTTAAGTTTTCTAAGTTCAATCTGGCACTGCATATTTGGGTCAATAAATTGGAAATTCCTCCTTTATGTTTCATGTCTCACAATCTTAAGAACTTAGATTTACTTAGGTATGTGGATTCAAATTATAAAGTGTTACTTTGTTTCCACCGCCCCCACCACCACCACCATCCCCTACCCCCAAAAGCCTTATGATCTCATCACCTAAGAAAAGTATTCAGGACACAACTGCATAGTAATATGAAGCAATATTTTTCAAGCTTCTCTTAGAAAATGTGTGATTTATATTTTCTGGCTGAAGGATAATCTTTTGAATCAGAAAAGTCTTTGATCTACTACCAGTTTTTTAGTGTTTCAGTGGAGTCCTCATTAAAAAAACTGTTATAGGGTAGGACAACTGATGATATTCTTTATTTTATGACCATTACTGTGATTGTCATACATGCAAAGAGCTAGAAAGTTCCAATAGATTAATCTGCATTGGATTTTCTTAGGCCAACTCTCAGGCTTCATTTCATGGTGGTGATCACATCTGAATAGCAAAAGCATCACATTTGCCTTGCAGTTGTCAGAAGATGATTTGCCTTGACAAATACTCACTTGTAAGTCAACATTTTTAGCCATTCTTTATATCAAAATGCAAAGTTAATTTATTAATTTTACCCTAATTTTACCATTTGTCATTTACAATTTTTACCATTTTCATAAAGAAAAATAACAATTCAACTCTAAGTTCGAAAACCCCAACAAGCACCAACCTGTGACCACGATTCCATCTGTGAAGCAGTACAAGCTTTCAAAGTCATGTTCCATTATGTAACAGGTTTCACTAAAATGATGATATTCAAACCACTTTTTATATCACAGAATTTACTCCATTACCATTTATCGAACCCATGAAGAAAATTAAGGCTATTTAAGTCAACGTGTCCTTGTGTAATAATTTAATAACTGCCGTTGTTTTCAAGAAGCAGAGAGGCATTAGTTTTGAAATCTGTCCTATATTTGTACTTCTGAAACCCATCTATAATGAACTCATTAATAAATCACATACTACTGAAAATTTCTTCATGAGTTTTTCTGCTCTAAAATCTTTGGCAAATGGATCATATCACTATAGACATCATCAGTAAAAGATAAGAAACAAAAAATAATAAAAGAGCAAAACTACTAAAATTCATAATTATTTCCTCCAGGTAGGCTAAAATATTGGGTTGACTTTAATTTTTCAACCATTTCTTAAAGCATAATTTTGCAACACAGTAAATTTGGTCTTCTATGGCATTACCCAAAGAGGATACTTTTAAAGAAGACTTTCGACATCCAATGTACTCTAAGCCTTATCACAGTCTAAGGCTGAACTAAGTTTTCTACTTCCAAGTCTTACCTTCTGAGGTAGTGCCAAATAATTTAAAATATTTTCTTAGTAATTAGGGCTTTTCATTGCATTGACTCTAGTCAATATCTTTCACTTTAACTTTAAAAAATATTTGTGATTTTGTTTTTCTCTAACAATTTTATGATTTTATTTTTATTGTGGAATACATATGCAGAATGTGCAGGTTTGCTACACTGGTATACATGTGCCATAGTGGCTTGCTGCACCCATCAACTTGTCATCTACATTAGATATTTCTCCGAATGCTATTCTACCCCTAGCCTCCCATCCCCCAGACAGGCCCCAGCATGTGATGTTCCCCTCCCTGTGTCGATGTGTTTTCATTGTTCAACTCCCACTTATGAGTGAGAACATGATTTTATTTTTTAATGTTGCTGTAAGAAGGTACCTATGTTCAGTGTTATGCTGGTAAATTTTTAACAACTAGTTCTGTAAACAAATTACACCAAGCAAAACAAAAAGCTTTGATTTGTAGCATTTGCCAATTTCTATGATGAAATATTCTCAACAGGGCAGTTTTCAAGTTACCACTATAATGACATTGAATGCAGAGTTAGGAAGAGATGCATAGTACATCATTACAGAGCATTTCCATCATATGGATTCAGTAGACATAAATAATTTCAAGAGCATTGGTAATAGAGAATAATTATGAAGTGATTAGTTTTGAATATGTATTACATTTGGTTTTAATATATTTAATTGTAACACCATGTAATTTAATTTGTAATAGTCATTGTGTTTAAGAATAATCTTTCACAGGCCATTAAGAGATGGCTGTAGCACATCACTCCCTGTGTTATAAAGTTAATCACGATTTAATATCATATGTCTCTCCATGATAGCAAAGTTCATATTTTAAATATCCATATAAAAAACATTCTAGAGAGTTTTCATTGGTTGGTCTATTTTCTATTGATGGTAGTTTGAGTATGCTACTATCTTACTTGCTTTTAAGTTCATGGAGAAGACCCTAAATGTAATGTCATAAACCTGACATTATTGTGGAAGCCAGTGTTTAACTTTGTTTTGGGAGTTGCATTTTTTTTTAACTGATTAGCTTATCATAGGATAAAATTATTTTATTTAAAAACTGACCAGCCAAATCTGAAAACTCCTAGAGAAATCACAACTACACAGTGAGGAGTGGTGACATTACTATAATCTTATCTCATGTTAGAGGTCTTCCATGTTAATACCAACTAAACTAATGTGCCCAAGTTCCAATAACACAGAAGTTTAAAATTTTCCAATCAAGCACTCTTCAGACATTTAAAAACCAAATCACAAATCACAATGCCTACAATGTAAGATATACGGAAATCATAATCTCCAGCCTCCACAAATCTTTACAACTATTATTACAACTAATGCTATTAATTGCAAACACTATGAGCAAGGCATGGGTCTAGGATTAAATGAGGTCATATAATCTTTATATGTTACCTCATTTAATCCTCACAGCCAAATAGGGAGGTACTTCTTATCTTCAATGTATAGGTGGACAAACAGATGTAGTTTAAATAGACTAAGTAGCCCAAATTATTGCAGGGATAAAACTGGAACCCAAAACCAGGTCTGCCTAACTCCCAAGCCCATTCTTTACTCCAGAACATTTATTATCATATTATCTCTACTCACCTGTCCTCCGTCTACCCAGTGTTCAAACTGGAAACTCCAGATTTACTTAATTTTGTCTAGTCCTTCACTCCCTACATATACTCAATCACTAAATACCATAGGCTATACTTCCAAAACAAGTCTCAGACGAGTTCATCTCCACTGCCGCTACCCTGGTCAGGCCACCATTATATCTGACCAAAGTAACTATGAGTCTTCTACTTGGTCTCCTTCCCTTTCATCTTGCCACTATTCCCTGCCTCCTCATGCTCATTCATTCTTTAGTATGTAGCTAGAATAATCTTTCTGAAATTAAAATCTGATTCTGTCAATATCTTAATTAAAGTATTTCAGAGAGGACTCAACTCCAAAGTCCTTATGTAGATTTTCCTTAGCTCTTCAGGATCTGTTCCCTGTAATCTCTTCAGTCTCTGGAATTACATTTTCCCCTCTTATAGTGACCAATTTCTGGTTCTCTGAAGGTGTCAAGCTCTTACCACCTAGCTTCTGAACAAGTAATTTTCTCTGCCTGAGGTGCTAATCTTCTGCTCCTACTCTTCTCTAACACTTCCACTGTAATTTGATTAATTACTCACCTTTCAACTTCACTCTCTATGCATAGCCTTTTTGGAATCTCAAAGTCTAGGAGAGGTGCTCTGCCTTCATGTTATCCAGAACAACCCCATTCAAAACACTCAGAACACTACCTCCTAATTTTCCTGTTCTCTGAAGTCAGAAACCATGTCTGTCTTATTTTTGTCTATATATCTAACTTTGGATATAGTGGCTTACATAGTAATGGTATTCAAAAAACATTTGTTGAATGAATTGATGAGTTTATTCTGAGGATTAAAAAGGGATGATTACATGATGTACCTGGTAACACTGTCCTTGTTAAGAATCTAACCATGTCTATAGACACAAACGTGGGGTAGGGAAATGACACAGTAAAAGCTATTTTGACCTCTCCACTTTGATCTCAAAATATGATCCTTTTTTTGGTAAATACACAGCTTTTAATCATAATTGTATGAATGTGGAAATATTTTAAGTGAAAAAAAAGTCCTTAAAATTAAGATCACAAAGCCAATTTAATTACTTGGGAAGGAAATTAAATGACTTTAAATTCCATTAAAATTCATTTTGTTGAATATTTTCATTTGTACCCATCATAACTAATGTTAACGATATAAAAAATTTGACTCATTGATTTAATTTTGTCTATATCCAATTTTAATTGTTATTTATGTCTTTTTTTTTTTCTTTTCCGGTCACTGCGACTATTGATTTCTAATTTCTCATGTCACAAATGGCAAATAGAAAATTTGTCACAATAATTTAATTTTTCAATTATTTTCTGGAAATAATGTTTTAAGTGTATGCATATCTGAATAATATCTGTTTTTAAAGGTTACTTCTAATGAACACACACATGCCATTTTGAAAATCCCACAGAAAACACAATCTTCTCTGAATTGTTTTTTTCTTCTACAAATTTTGAACTTAAATTTTGTCCACGGTTGGCTTCGTGTTATTTTTACTGGTATTATTCATTATGAATTATATAAATTATTAATAATTTGATTAATTTTTCTGAACAAAATGTAAAACATTTAAAATAATTTCAAGTTCTTTAGTACATCAAAGATATACTTTCTAGGTGCTCAACATTAGGGTCAAAATGTTATGGTTTGATTAACAAACATTTATTGGTAGTATTGAGCAACGTTCTTTCTGCCCTTCCCTTGAGTTCTAAACATTATTTTGCTTATGAGCTTAAGTACCTAACATAATAGGACAAAGGCTACAACCTACTCATGCAACCTCAAAACATCTAACTTCCTTTTCTTCTTCTTTTTTTCTTTTTTTGAGACGGAGTTTCGCTTTTGTTGCCCAGGCTGGGGTGCAATGGCGCCATCTTGGCTCACTGCAACCTCCGCCTCCCGGGTTCAAGCGATTCTCCTGCCTCAGTCTCCTGAGTAGCTGGGATTACAGCCATGCGCCCCCTCGCCTGGCTAATTTTTTTTGTATTTTTAGTAGAGATGGGGTTTCACCATGTTGGCCAGGATGGTCTTGAACTCCTGACCTCAGGTGATCCAGCCGCCCCAGCCTCCCCAAATGCTAGTATTACAGGTGTGAGCCACTGCGCCTGGCCCGTATTTCCTTTTTATATACAGGCAACTTCATTATAAAAATAATTTTGAAAATTTATTTTAAAAAGAATGATACTAAAAGAACAAATGGCTGGACTCTATGAAATATTTAAAAAAACAGAAAAGACAGGAATACAAACAATAGTCAGGACTAGAATTCAGACACATTCCTCTTGAAATCCTATAATAATGAGAAAGCAAGGTGGCAAATGCTTCTAAACCCTCCATTTCTGAAAACTTGAAGTGTTTTACTGTCATATGTCTAGATGTAATTTTGACCTCTTTGGTGCCAAAACCTTATAATTATGTATCCTTTAGAAACACAGATGCAGCTTGGGTTGCACAGTTATGTCTACCCTGTGATGATCTGATGATACTATGATAACTCAACTCCAAACAATGTCCAAAACACTCTCGGCACTCATGAAGCATGAACTCTGTGAGCAGATAAACTATTTTCTTGGCATTAATGAAGCATGAGTTCTAGGAGTAGATAAATTATTGGCAATGTTAATGGAAATCAGTGTTAAAGGATACGTGCTGCCATATGCAATAGAGTCATAGCAAAATATGATTTAAATAAATATGCTTTAATTTTTCTGTAAACATATTAACACTTTTGGGATTATAAAGTTTTCACAGAGTACTGTGAAGTAAGGCTAACTGTGAGCAAGTCCTACTTGTTAATACCTGGGTAAAACTGAGGAGGAGAAAAAAAATCTCTGTAGATTGAGGAAACCTCCAATGGTAGGACTTGGCAATTAAGTACAGTATTTAGGGTTAGCTGAGGGATATAGTTTAGGAAAATATTCTGTCATCCTTAAGATCATTGCCTAGTACTATATGTAGTAGGACTTTATGGGCCCTTCCCTAAGTATTTTCTTTGGTGAAGCTATGTCATATATGTGTTCTTATAAAAGGGAAGCTATAGGCCCTTCGAAATGATCCATTATCATCATTAACTATACTCATTTATACCATTCTGTATGTGAAGAACATAAAGTCAGTTACTTTCTCAGGTACCGGATTCCTTATCCAAAAGTAAAAATACTAGACAAGATAGTTTTCATAGAATGAGTGTATAATTTGTATTTCTAAATCAGAGGACTTTGTGTTTTCATTGAAAATTTAGGAGATCGGCCGGGCGCGGTGGCTCAAGCCTGTAATCCCAGCACTTGGGGAGGCCGAGACAGGCGGATCACGAGGTCAGGAGATCGAGACCATCCTGGCTAAAATGGTGAAACCCTGTCTCTACTAAAAAATACAAAAAACTAGCCGGGCGAGGTGGCGGGCGCCTGTAGTCCCAGCTACTCTGGAGGCTGAGGCAGGAGAATGGCGTAAACCCGGGAGGCGGAGCTTGCAGTGAGCTGAGATCCGGCCACTGCCCTCCAGCCCGGGAGATAGAGCGAGACTCCGTCTCAAAAAAAAAAAAAAAAACAAAAGCAAAAAAGTCTGTTTTATTTTTAAAGTATTTGAAATAGTTCTATCAATTGTTCAACAATTAATGATTATCATGTGGTCATAGAAACAGTTACCAGGGATGAATATGTTCATTTTAAGTGACTTGGAGG
>NW_016809495.1:1829-5882 GCF_001698545.2 Rhinopithecus bieti | reverse complement strand
AAAAAAAAAAAGAAAAGAAAATTTAGGAGACCATCATTAATCAAAGAAGCAGTAGTAATAACTCATTCTAACCAGCAAGCAGCATTTTTTATGAAAATTCCTGAAACATCATAAATAATCAGATTTTGAAAAAATTCAAGTAATTGCAAGCTATACAACATAAGTATGTTTTGTTGATCCTTGCTTCATTAAAGTATCAGTAAAGTATATGACAGACTCTAGAATTAGGAAAGTTCTAGGCTCTTACTCAGAGCATAATGTTTTTTTCAGATTTTAACATAAAAATTTCAAGTTTGTGATATCTTTGTGAGTACTGAGATGAGAAAAATTCAGTAGAAATAAGCAAGTGATATAGCATCATCTGTGTAAGGCACCTTTGAGAGGCTGTTTTCATCTATACACTTAGATTCTTTCGACATATGACAAAAAAGACTGATGAAATAAAGTCTGGAAAAACACCAATATTTTTCCCCTTGCAACCCATTACATCAGCCAGCATTTCCCTGTAGTTGTGATTATTACATTATGACTTGATTACTAACTATTACTGCCACAGTTGGAAAAGTGAAAGCACAGCGTGGAGCCATTTCCATTAAAGGGATATGAAATTCCGTAACAAGCTCTGAGGCTGCATGGCTGCTGTGGGGTTGAACTCAGAAGTACATAACTATCTACTTAAGATGCTGTTTAAAGGAGCACCCTAACTTACATCATTATTTCATTTAGTTTGAACTGTACCATGGATTTTTCCATTAAGCAATATCAGACACTTAAACACTGTTATTTGTGCTCCAAAAAAGGTAATGTGATTTTTTTTCTACTTACTTTCCAGAGTACCAGAATTTTCTACTGCATGTATGTGCAATCCTGATTGTGCCTAATAGAACAGGATCAAGTGGTTCCATAAACTAGAGACTGTCAGTCATCTTGAAGTGGCATAACTGAGAAGAGAAGCATTAATATTCATGTGGGTAATATTTGTATATGCCATGTGAGAACTCGGAAAGTAGTTTCAGTTGCTATGATTTAACAGAAGAACATACAATAAAAAGACCCAAATATATTCAAAACATATAGATTAATGTTAATGGGGAAAAGGAATGGTAATACCACTTTACACCTCTTCTTGGTTTATGTGTGGCTCAATTGACAAGGTGGCATGAGATGAGGAGGGTGACGGGAAGAAGCTCTTTTACAGTGTTTTTAGGACAAAATATAGTGATGGAAAAATACAAAACTTCTTAAATATTTTATAGGAGAGTGATCATCACTGTAAGAAAACTACAAATACATTTTAATTTATGCTTGGAATAGGCTGCATGTAAGCGTGCACTGTTGTGTGGGGGGGGGGGGGCACGTGAGCACACGTGTGAATATGCTCTCAAAATAATAGAAAGACCTAGAAATATATGTCTTGATTTGACTTTCAAAACAAAAGAGGCTTGTTTACTCACGTGATTTCCTCTAACTGCAATCCTGCAGGGAAAATCTATACTTAGCAGGATTGAAGCTGTCCCTAGAAGCTTTCCAGGGAAAGTTAAAAGGAAGTTACTCCTCCTCTTCTGTCTGTTTGCCATTTTCTTTCCTGTGTGGGATTACTAACTTTAGTCTTGAATGCATATGCTCTGACAGTAGCCAATGCAAGGTTTCAGCGTCTTATTATCAGAGAGAGGAACTTAAAAACTCTTCCAAACCTCCGTATCTGCACCCCAATCCTTTCCTGCCCCCAAAGTCTTAGCTCTGCCTGCCTTTGCATTAGTGCTGCTCCAATACTAGCAACAGCTTCACCTTCAAATTCCTTCTCTTTATTTTTAATATTTTAAACACAATTAGTTGAAAATCTCTAATGCAATTCTGTCCTATTTCCCCACAACTAATTTTGAACAGAAAAAACCTACAAAAGTACAGTGCGAGCAAGTCTGTTGGCCAACTAAAAGTTTGTGTGTGTTTTTTCTTTTGAAAAGATAAAAATAAAGTTGAAATGTAAAAGTCTAAAATGTGGTTCCAGGCTCTTTTGCAAATGTTCACTCTGCAGCAGAGAATGAGAAATGCATATAAGTAGAACCCTGGGAAAAACAGACTGAATTGAAAGACGCTGGGAGTGCTCATTGCTGTGGAAGGAGTCATCAAACAGCAGCAGGAATGATAAAAGTCAGAGTTCCAGTCCCATTCCTGTGACTGGCTCTGCACCTCCTGATCTTGAACAAGTTACTTAAGTTACAGAGACTATTCTTTTCTACCTTTAGACATACAACATCAATAATGTTAGAAAATAGATAAAAAAACTTTAAAATTTTATAAACGATTTTATCAGTAAAATTTTGTTTATAAACAATTTCTCAAATGTCAAATATTCATTCCTTATTTTCTTCTGGATTTCTAAAATAATTTTCTTTCTCAATTGTGGTGACCAACTTCCAGAAAAACTGTTTTAATCTAGGACTTCACTTCACTCTTGGTAAGTCGCAGTATGCTGAAAATCACTTTTAAGTAGATAGTTTATTATTGTGTACACCCCAGTTTTGACACTCTAGATATGCATAAACAATGTTTTGCTTTTCCTTTACATGCTATTATTTCATGAAAGTATCCTCAAACCAAAACCTTGAAAAAGTCAAATGAAAATGCTTAGCATTTTTTTCTTTAGTTAAGTATAAATAAGAAATACAACACATTAAGTATTAAAATGAAATTTAAGGGAAGACAGAGGGAAAGGAAACAACTAATGAAAGAGTAATTGTTAATTTCACTGGGACCTAACTACATGCAAGGTACTTTGCTAGGTGTTTTCGACGGGCTGCCTCACTTATCATCACACAACCCCATGAGGGAGGCATCATGATTATCTCTATTGCACAGATGAAGAAACTGAAGTCAAAGCTAAAGGTGTTACTGAAGGTTTCATTGTGGGTGAATGGCCAAGCTATCTCTGATACCAGGTATGTCACACCAGAAGAAAGGAGAGAGAACAAGATAGAAATAGAGATTAAAATCATGGTCAAGAGAAGAAGAAGGAGATGGGAGGGGGAGTTGAAAGAGGAAGGGAAGGAAAGGTTCTCACCTATCCTCTGCCCTTCCAGGATGGATCTGTTCACTCCCTTCACCCACTCTGAAACTCATATCCAGGGTTAGAAGCAATCCCCATATCAGCTGTTACTCCACTCTTTTCCCGTACTCCATTTGGGCTTTTAATGAAGAACAAAAGGGAATACCAATAATTCAACTATAGAAATATCTTCAGGTTTTTTTTCCCAAGGAAACCATTTGCAAAAATTGACACTTTAAATATTACCGGTAACAAATTTCATGCAACTCATTCCATAGCTATTTTCATCACACCAGTGTGTTTTCACACGGTTGACCTATTAACACCTTTCTATTTTAAAAAAAATCTATAGAACAATATACATATGATGTAGGTGTTTGCTAATCAGTTAGCGAAATGCCATTAAATTAGCTTAGCTGAAAGTAATTGGTTACTATAAAAAAATACAACTCCTCAGATGCAGGGAAATGCATAGGCCTACTTTCTACTCAACCAAGGCAGTGATTTTTTACTCTAAAGAGCCTGAAGCAATCTTTGGAGGTATCCCAGGGGATGATGGTGGCCACGGGTTGGGTCTCTTGAACCCCTTTTTAGTCCCTGATAAGCAGAACATCTCTGTTCTTCTGACTTATATACTGGATTTTGAATAAGATTTTGGTTGAAGAAAGAGTTCAGTTTAAAAAAATCTTGCAAATCATTGAGGTAAGGGACTTTCTATTTTCTCAAGCATAATTTTGAACACAAAATCAACTCATAATTGTTACTTAAAGCCATCTTCAAAATTCATGTCAAATTATATTCTGATATTATTAATGAAACCAGGATGACAGTGGAATATTTCAGTACAACCATATGATAATATTTGAATAACAGGATTTTAGTGGTTCAATCCAGCTCTTTTGCTCAAGTATACTGAGGCAAGGAAAAGTCAGAGCAAACTCACAATGTTTGAAAAGCTTAATGGTGCTTTAACGAAATATAAATAGTCATAAGGGTTTTTTTTTTTT
>NW_016809495.1:0-1820 GCF_001698545.2 Rhinopithecus bieti | reverse complement strand
ACATTTAGGGAGAGATTTTTCCGTCCATCACCACTTTTAATATTAAATATTTTTTGAAATAATACCAAAAGCCTGTTTGAATGTAGAGGATAATACAGTGAAGTTCATTGTATTCTTCCTATACATGAAGACCTATGCCAGACCCTGGCAAAGATTTTTAAACAACAATAGTAATAATAAAGAAGAATTTGTCACTGACCATGAGGAACTTTATGAGTTTAGTTGAAAAGATTGACATATGAGGAATTTATATGCCAACATAAATATAAGCACAAGCAACCAAAAGAAAGGAAAATGAGCTCAAATTGAGTTTCAGAGAAATTATTCTAGAGGCTATACTAAGAGTAAGGCTTTTATTTTATTTTATTTTATTTTATTTTAAGATGAAGTCTCACTCTGTCACCCAGGTTAGAGTGCAGTGGCGCGATCTCAGCTCACTGCAACCTCCACCTCCCAGGTTCAAGCGATTCTCTGCCTCAGCCTCCCGAGTAGCTGGGATTACAAGCACCCACCACCATGCCCAGCTACTTTTTTTGGTATTTTTAGTAGAGACGGGGTTTCACCATCTTGGCCAGGCTGGTCCTGAACTCCTGACCTTGTGATCCACCCACCTCAGCCTCCCAAAGTGCTAGGATTACAGGCGTGAGCCACCACACCCGGCCAGGCTTTTATTTTTTTAATGGCTTCACTGCAATCACTACTGAGATTTCATTCATAGCATCCAACCTACCTATCTAGAGTTTTACAATTCGGTGTTCAATATATTCACATGGTTGTGCAACCATCACCAAAATCAGATTTTAGAACATTTTGGTACCCTCTAAAAGAAACCCTGCAGCCATTAGTTTTCACTCATCATCTCTTGCCATTGACTCTTTCCCCAACCCCACCAGCCCCTAAACAACCACTATTTACTTTATGTATGTATGAATTTGCCAATTCTGGACATTCCATATAAACAGAAGTATGCACAATGTTTTCTTTTATGACTACTTTCTTTACATAGAATAATGTTTTCAAGGTTCATCCTTCTTGCAGCATGTATTATTAGTCAATTTATTTTTATTGCTGATAACATTTCATTGTATAGATGGGCCACATTTTATTTATCCATTCATCAACTGATGGATATTTGGGTTGTTTCCACTTTTTGGTACTATGAGCACTGTTGTGTGAACATTTATGTGTACAAGTTTTATCTGAAGGTATGTTTTATTTCTAAAGTGTACACTAAGGAGTAAAACTGCTGGGTTATATTGTAACTCTATATTTAGCTTTTTGAGGAATTCTCAAACAATTTTTCAAAGTGGCTGCATCATTTTATATTACTACCGGCAATGTATAAGGGTTCCAATTCCTCAACACTTGTTATTGACCTTATTTTTGTTAATAGGCATCTTAGTGAATATAAAGTGGTATCTCCTTGTAGTTTTTTTTTTTTTTTTTTTTTTTTTTGAGACGGAGTCTCGCTCTGTCGCCCAGGCTGGAGTGCAGTGGCCGGATCTCAGCTCACTGCAAGCTCCACCTCCCGGGTTTACACCATTCTCCTGCCTCAGCCTCCCAAGTAGCTGGGACTACAGGCGCCCGCCACCTCGCCAGGCTAGCTTTGTATTTTTTTAGTAGAGACGGGGTTTCACTGTGTTAGCCAGGATGGTCTCGATCTCCTGACCTCGTAATCTGCCCGTCTCGGCCTCCCAAAGTGCTGGGATTGCAGGCTTGAGCCACCGTGCCCGGCCATCTCCTTGTAGTTTTAATTTGCATTTCCCTAATGATTAAAGATGTCGAACATGTATTTTACGCACTTATTGAATATTTGCATG